>NC_034194.2:46162494-46262494 GCF_002021735.2 Oncorhynchus kisutch
GAGAGAGAGAGGAGAGGACAGGCGTGTGTCAGGGGAGAGAGAGAGAGAGGAGAGGCGTGTGTCAGGGGAGAGAGAGAGAGAGGAGAGGACAGGCGTGTGTCAGGGGAGAGAGAGAGAGGAGGAGGACAGGCGTGTGTCAGGGGAGAGAGAGAGAGGAGAGGACAGGCGTGTGTCAGGTACCAGATAAGAGGAGCTTGGTGGCCAGGCTGCGGACGGCAGGAACCATCTGTCTCTCTGTGAACACCTCAACATCCTCCAAACACAGGTGACTGAACACCACCTGAACACACACACACACACACTTTAGTGGAGGGTATTTAAAACAGACTTGGGATCAGGGTTAAGATTAGACCTGAGATCAGTGTCTAGTGCATTTGTAAGTGGGACCATACTCCCTTCACAGTGCACTAGATTTCTGTCTGTCTGCCTGCCTGTCTGCCTGCCTGCCTGTCTGTCTGTCTGCCTGCCTGTCTGCCTGTCTGTCTGGAATAGGGTGCTATTTTAAACACACATTAAGTCCTCCGCATACCTGGTAGGCATCTATGAAGGGCTGTAGCAGGGCTCGCAGGAAGGAGGTAGTCCTCTGACCCTCCTCTGGTGATGTCACTTCCTGTTGACTGGTCTGGACTGCTCCACATTTCCTGAGTAACGAACATGCCTCCTCAAAGTCCTTCAGGACACACAGGCAGACACAGGGGCGGGTAGACAGACACAGGGGCGGGCAGACAGACACAGGGGCGGGCAGACAGACACAGGGGCGGGCAGACAGACACAGGGGCGGGCAGACAGACACAGGGGTGGGCAGATATAGATCAGTCACAATTTACCCACAATGTATCACAATTATCTGTTCCGGGTGAAGACCTACCTGTGAGGATCTGCCAGTGATGAAGATGAAGTCGTTGGAGAAGAGGTCCAGGAGGAACCTGAAGTAGCTATAGATGTCCTCTGTAGACACAGAGAGACATGGTGAGACAGACAGGAACCAGCTACAAATGGAGAGGAGTGTGTCTAACTCACCTCTCTGTGAGCTGCGTGTCGTGTGTCTAACTCACCTCTCTGTGAGCTGCGTGTCGTGTGTCTAACTCACCTCTCTGCGTGTCGTGTGTCTAACTCACCTCTCTGTGAGCTGCGTGTCGTGTGTCTAACTCACCTCTCTGTGAGCTGCGTGTCGTGTGTCTAACTCACCTCTCTGCGTGTCGTGTGTCTAACTCACCTCTCTGCGTGTCGTGTGTCTAACTCACCTCTCTGCGTGTCGTGTGTCTAACTCACCTCTCTGCGTGTCGTGTGTCTAACTCACCTCTCTGCGTGTCGTGTGTCTAACTCACCTCTCTGCGTGTCGTGTGTCTAACTCACCTCTCTGCGTGTCGTGTGTCTAACTCACCTCTCTGCGTGTCGTGTGTCTAACTCACCTCTCTGTGAGCTGTGTGTTGTGTGTCTAACTCACCTCTCTGCGTGTCGTGTGTCTAACTCACCTCTCTGCGTGTCGTGTGTCCAGCTCACCTCTCTGCGTGTTGTGTGTCTAACTCACCTCTCTGCGTGTTGTGGTGTCTAACTCACCTCTCTGTGAGCTGCGTGTTGTGTGTCTAACTCACCTCTCTGCGTGTTGTGTGTCTGACTCACCTCTGTGAGCTGTGTGTTGTGTGTCTAACTCACCTCTCTGCGTGTCGTGTGTTCTAACTCACCTCTCTGTGAGCTAACTCACCTCCTGTGAGCTGTGTTGTGTGTCTAACTCACCTCTCTGTGAGCTGCGTGTGGTGTGTCTAACTCACCTCTCTGTGTAGCTGCGTGTGGTGTGTCTAACTCACCTCTCTGTGAGCTGGCGTGTTTGTGTCTAACTCACCTCTCTGTGAGCTGCGTGTTGTGTGTCTAACTCACCTCTCTGTGAGCTGCGTGTCGTGTGTGTAACTCACCTCTCTGCGTGTTGCGTGTCGTGGTGTCTAACTCACCTCTCTGCGTGTTGTGTGTCTAAACTCACCTCTCTGTGAGCTGCGTGTCTAACTCACCTTCTATGTGAGCTGCGTGTCTAACTCACCTCTCTGTGAGCTGCGTGTCTAACTCACCTCTCTGTGAGCTGCGTGTCTAACTCACCTCTCTGTGAGCTGCGTTCTAACTCACCTCTCTGTGAGCTGCGTGTCTAACTCACCTCTCTGTGAGCTGCGTGTCTAACTCACCTCTCTGTGAGCTGCGTGTCTAACTCACCTCTCTGTGAGCTGCGTGTCTAACTCACCTCTCTGTGAGCTGCGTGTCTAACTCACCTCTCTGTGAGCTGCGTGTCTAACTCACCTCTCTGTGAGCTGCGTGTCTAACTCACCTCTGTGAGCTGCGTGTCTAACTCACCTCTCTGTGAGCTGCGTGTCTAACTCACCTCTCTGTGAGCTGCGTGTCTAACTCACCTCTCTGTGAGCTGCGTGTCTAACTCACCTCTCTGTGAGCTGCGTGTCTAACTCACCTCTCTGTGAGCTGCGTGTCTAACTCACCTCTCTGTGAGCTGCGTGTCTAACTCACCTCTCTGTGAGCTGCGTGTCTAACTCACCTCTCTGTGAGCTGCGTGTCTAACTCACCTCTCTGTGAGCTGCGTGTCGTGTGTCTAACTCACCTCTCTGTGAGCTGTGTGTTGTGTGTCTAACTCACCTCTCTGCGTGTCGTGTGTCTAACTCACCTCTCTGTGAGCTGCGTGTTGTGTGTCTAACTCACCTCTCTGTGAGCTGCGTGTTGTGTGTCTAACTCACCTCTCTGTGAGCTGCGTGTTGTGTGTCTAACTCACCTCTCTGTGAGCTGTGTGTTGTGTCTACCTCACCTCTCTGTGAGCTAACTCACCTCTCTGTGAGCTGCGTGTTGTGTCTAAACTCACCTCTCTGTGAGCTAACTCACCTCTCTGTGAGCTGCGTTGTGTGTCTAACTCACCTCTCTGTGAGCTGTGTGTTGTGTCTAACTCACCTCTCTGTGAGCTAACTCACCTCTGTGAGCTGCGTGTTGTGTGTCTAACTCACCTCTCTGTGAACTGTGTGTTGGGTGTCTAACTCACCTCTCTGTGAGCTGTGTGTCTAACTCACCTCTCTGTGAGCTGCGTGTCTAACTCACCTCTCTGTGAGCTGCGTGTCTAACTCACCTTTCTGTGAGCTGCGTGTCGTGTGTCTAACTCACCTCTCTGTGAGCTGCGTGTTGTGTGTCTAACTCACCTCTCTGTGAGCTGCGTGTTGTGTGTCTAACTCACCTCTCTGTGAGCTGTGTGTTGTGTGTCTAACTCACCTCTCTGCGTGTCGTGTGTCTAACTCACCTCTCTGTGAGCTGCGTGTCTAACTCACCTCTCTGTTAGCTGCGTGTCTAACTCACCTCTCTGTGAGCTGCGTGTCTAACTCACCTCTCTGTGAGCTGCGTGTCTAACTCACCTCTCTGTGAGCTGCGTGTCTACTCACCTCTCTGTGAGCTGCGTGTCTAACTCACCTCTCTGTGAGCTGCGTGTCTAACTCACCTCTCTGTGAGCTGCGTGTCTAACTCACCTCTCTGTGAGCTGCGTGTCTAACTCACCTCTCTGTGAGCTGCGTGTTCTAACTCACCCTCTCTGTGAGCTGCGTGTCTAACTCACCTCTCTGTGAGCTGCGTTCTAACTCACCTCCTGTGAGCTGCGTGTCGTGTGTCTAACTCACCTCTCTGTGAGCTGTGTGTTGGTGTGTCTAACCTCACCTCTCTGTGCGCTGTGTGTGGTGTCTAATCACCTCTCTGCGTGTCGTGTGTCTAACTCACCTCTCTGTGAGCTGCGTGGTGTGTGTCTAACTCACCTCTCTGTGAGCTGCGTGTTGTGTGTCTAACTCACCTCTCTGTGCGCTGTGTGTTGTGTGTCTAACTCACCTCTCTGCGTGTCGTGTGTCTAACTCACCTCTCTGTGAGCTGCGTGTTGTGTGTCTAACTCACCTCTCTGTGAGCTGCGTGTTGTGTGTCTAACTCACCTCTCTGTGAGCTGCGTGTCGTGTGTCTAACTCACCTCTCTGTGAGCTGCGTGTCTAACTCACCTCTCTGTGAGCTGCGTGTCGTGTTGTCTAACTCGCCTCTCTGTGAGCTGCGTGTCTAACTCACCTCTCTGTGAGCTGCGTGTCGTGTGTCTAACTCACCTCTCTGTGAGCTGTGTGTTGTGTGTCTAACTCACCTCTCTGCGTGTCGTGTCTAACTCACCTCTCTGTGAGCTGCGTGTTGTGGTGTCTAACTCACCTCTCTGTGAGCTGCGTGTTGTGTGTCTAACTCACCTCTCTGTGAGCTGCGTGTTGTGTGTCTAACTCACCTCTCTGTGAGCCTGTGTGTTGTGTCTACCTCACCTCTCTGTGAGCTAACTCACCTCTCTGTGAGCTGCGTGTTGTGTCTAACTCACCTCTCTGTGAGCTAACTCACCTCTGTGAGCTGCGTGTTGTGTGGTCTAACTCACCTCTCTGCGAGCTGTGTGTTGTGTGTCTAACTCACCTCTCTGTGAGCTGTGTGTCTACTCACCTCTCTGTGAGCTGCGTGTCTAACTCACCTTTCTGTGAGCTGCGTGTCGTGTGTCTAACTCACCTCTCTGTGAGCTGCGTGTTGTGTGTCTAACTCACCTCTCTGTGAGCTGCGTGTCTAACTCACCTCTCTGTTAGCTGCGTGTCTAACTCACCTCTCTGTGAGCTGCGTGTCTAACTCACCTCTCGGTGAGCTGCGTGTCTAACTCACCTCTCTGTGAGCTGCGTGTCTAACTCACCTCTCTGTGAGCTGCGTGTCTAACTCACCTCTCTGTGAGCTGCGTGTCTAACTCACCTCTCTGTGAGCTGCGTGTCTAACTCACCTCTCTGTGAGCTGCGTGTCGTGTGTCTAACTCACCTCTCTGTGAGCTGTGTGTTGTGTGTCTAACTCACCTCTCTGTGCGCTGTGTGTTGTGTGTCTAACTCACCTCTCTGCGTGTCGTGTGTCTAACTCACCTCTCTGTGAGCTGCGTGTTGTGTGTCTAACTCACCTCTCTGTGAGCTGCGTGTTGTGTGTCTAACTCACCTCTCTGTGAGCTGCGTGTTGTGTGTCTAACTCACCTCTCTGTGAGCTGTGTGTTGTGTCTACCTCACCTCTGTGAGCTAACTCACCTCTCTGTGAGCTGCGTGTTGTGTCTAACTCACCTCTCTGTGAGCTAACTCACCTCTCTGTGAGCTGCGTGTTGTGTGTCTAACTCACCTCTCTGTGAGCTGTGTGTTGTGTCTAACTCACCTCTCTGTGAGCTAACTCACCTCTGTGAGCTGCGTGTTGTGTGTCTAACTCACCTCTCTGTGAGCTGTGTGTTGTGTGTCTAACTCACCTCTCTGTGAGCTGTGTGTCTAACTCACCTCTCTGTGAGCTGTGTGTCTAACTCACCTCTCTGTGAGCTGCGTGTCTAACTCACCTCTCTGTGAGCTAACTCACCTCTGTGAGCTGCGTGTTGTGTGTCTAACTCACCTCTCTGTGAGCTGTGTGTTGTGTGTCTAACTCACCTCTCTGTGAGCTGTGTGTCTAACTCACCTCTCTGTGAGCTGTGTGTCTAACTCACCTTTCTGTGAGCTGCGTGTCGTGTGTCTAACTCACCTCTCTGTGAGCTGCGTGTTGTGTGTCTAACTCACCTCTCTGTGAGCTGCGTGTTGTGTGTCTAACTCACCTCTCTGTGAGCTGTGTGTTGTGTCTACCTCACCTCTCTGTGAGCTAACTCACCTCTCTGTGAGCTGTGTGTTGTGTCTACCTCACCTCTCTGTGAGCTAACTCACCTCTCTGTGAGCTGCGTGTTGTGTCTAACTCACCTCTCTGTGAGCTAACTCACCTCTCTGTGAGCTGTGTGTTGTGTCTAACTCACCTCTCTGTGAGCTAACTCACCTCTGTGAGCTGCGTGTTGTGTGTCTAACTCACCTCTCTGTGAGCTGTGTGTTGTGTGTCTAACTCACCTCTCTGTGAGCTGCGTGTCTAACTCACCTCTCTGTGAGCTGCGTGTCTAACTCACCTCTCTGTGAGCTGCGTGTCTAACTCACCTCTCTGTGAGCTGCGTGTCTAACTCACCTCTCTGTGAGCTGCGTGTCTAACTCACCTCTCTGTGAGCTGCGTGTCTAACTCACCTCTCTGTGAGCTGCGTGTCTAACTCACCTCTCTGTGAGCTGCGTGTCTAACTCACCTCTCTGTGAGCTGCGTGTCTAACTCACCTCTCTGTGAGCTGCGTGTCTAACTCACCTCTCTGTGAGCTGTGTGTTGTGTGTCTAACTCACCTCTCTGTGAGCTGTGTGTTGTGTGTCTAACTCACCTCTCTGTGAGCTGTGTGTTGTGTGTCTAACTCACCTCTCTGCGTGTCGTGTGTCTAACTCACCTCTCTGTGAGCTGCGTGTTGTGTGTCTAACTCACCTCTCTGTGAGCTGCGTGTTGTGTGTCTAACTCACCTCTCTGTGAGCTGCGTGTTGTGTGTCTAACTCACCTCTCTGTGAGCTGCGTGTCTAACTCACCTCTCTGTGAGCTGCGTGTCTAACTCACCTCTCTGTGAGCTGCGTGTCTAACTCACCTCTCTGTGAGCTGCGTGTCTAACTCACCTCTCTGTGAGCTGCGTGTCTAACTCACCTCTCTGTGAGCTGCGTGTCTAACTCACCTCTCTGTGAGCTGCGTGTCTAACTCACCTCTCTGTGAGCTGCGTGTCTAACTCACCTCTCTGTGAGCTGCGTGTCTAACTCACCTCTCTGTGAGCTGCGTGTCGTGTGTCTAACTCACCTCTCTGTGAGCTGTGTGTTGTGTGTCTAACTCACCTCTCTGTGAGCTGTGTGTTGTGTGTCTAACTCACCTCTCTGTGAGCTGTGTGTTGTGTGTCTAACTCACCTCTCTGCGTGTCGTGTGTCTAACTCACCTCTCTGTGAGCTGCGTGTTGTGTGTCTAACTCACCTCTCTGTGAGCTGCGTGTTGTGTGTCTAACTCACCTCTCTGTGAGCTGCGTGTTGTGTGTCTAACTCACCTCTCTGTGAGCTGCGTGTTGTGTGTCTAACTCACCTCTCTGTGAGCTGCGTGTTGTGTGTCTAACTCACCTCTCTGTGAGCTGTGTGTTGTGTCTACCTCACCTCTCTGTGAGCTAACTCACCTCTCTGTGAGCTGCGTGTTGTGTCTAACTCACCTCTCTGTGAGCTAACTCACCTCTCTGTGAGCTGCGTGTTGTGTGTCTAACTCACCTCTCTGTGAGCTGTGTGTTGTGTCTAACTCACCTCTCTGTGAGCTAACTCACCTCTGTGAGCTGCGTGTTGTGTGTCTAACTCACCTCTCTGTGAGCTGTGTGTTGTGTGTCTAACTCACCTCTCTGTGAGCTGTGTGTCTAACTCACCTCTCTGTGAGCTGCGTGTCTAACTCACCTCTCTGTGAGCTGCGTGTCTAACTCACCTTTCTGTGAGCTGCGTGTCGTGTGTCTAACTCACCTCTCTGTGAGCTGCGTGTTGTGTGTCTAACTCACCTCTCTGTGAGCTGCGTGTTGTGTGTCTAACTCACCTCTCTGTGAGCTGTGTGTTGTGTGTCTAACTCACCTCTCTGCGTGTCGTGTGTCTAACTCACCTCTCTGTGAGCTGCGTGTCTAACTCACCTCTCTGTTAGCTGCGTGTCTAACTCACCTCTCTGTGAGCTGCGTGTCTAACTCACCTCTCTGTGAGCTGCGTGTCTAACTCACCTCTCTGTGAGCTGCGTGTCTAACTCACCTCTCTGTGAGCTGCGTGTCTAACTCACCTCTCTGTGAGCTGCGTGTCTAACTCACCTCTCTGTGAGCTGCGTGTCTAACTCACCTCTCTGTGAGCTGCGTGTCTAACTCACCTCTCTGTGAGCTGCGTGTCTAACTCACCTCTCTGTGAGCTGCGTGTCTAACTCACCTCTCTGTGAGCTGCGTGTCTAACTCACCTCTCTGTGAGCTGCGTGTCGTGTGTCTAACTCACCTCTCTGTGAGCTGTGTGTTGTGTGTCTAACTCACCTCTCTGTGCGCTGTGTGTTGTGTGTCTAACTCACCTCTCTGCGTGTCGTGTGTCTAACTCACCTCTCTGTGAGCTGCGTGTTGTGTGTCTAACTCACCTCTCTGTGAGCTGCGTGTTGTGTGTCTAACTCACCTCTCTGTGCGCTGTGTGTTGTGTGTCTAACTCACCTCTCTGCGTGTCGTGTGTCTAACTCACCTCTCTGTGAGCTGCGTGTTGTGTGTCTAACTCACCTCTCTGTGAGCTGCGTGTTGTGTGTCTAACTCACCTCTCTGTGAGCTGCGTGTCGTGTGTCTAACTCACCTCTCTGTGAGCTGCGTGTCTAACTCACCTCTCTGTGAGCTGCGTGTCGTGTGTCTAACTCGCCTCTCTGTGAGCTGCGTGTCTAACTCACCTCTCTGTGAGCTGCGTGTCGTGTGTCTAACTCACCTCTCTGTGAGCTGTGTGTTGTGTGTCTAACTCACCTCTCTGCGTGTCGTGTCTAACTCACCTCTCTGTGAGCTGCGTGTTGTGTGTCTAACTCACCTCTCTGTGAGCTGCGTGTTGTGTGTCTAACTCACCTCTCTGTGAGCTGCGTGTTGTGTGTCTAACTCACCTCTCTGTGAGCTGTGTGTTGTGTCTACCTCACCTCTCTGTGAGCTAACTCACCTCTCTGTGAGCTGCGTGTTGTGTCTAACTCACCTCTCTGTGAGCTAACTCACCTCTGTGAGCTGCGTGTTGTGTGTCTAACTCACCTCTCTGCGAGCTGTGTGTTGTGTGTCTAACTCACCTCTCTGTGAGCTGTGTGTCTAACTCACCTCTCTGTGAGCTGCGTGTCTAACTCACCTTTCTGTGAGCTGCGTGTCGTGTGTCTAACTCACCTCTCTGTGAGCTGCGTGTTGTGTGTCTAACTCACCTCTCTGTGAGCTGCGTGTCTAACTCACCTCTCTGTTAGCTGCGTGTCTAACTCACCTCTCTGTGAGCTGCGTGTCTAACTCACCTCTCGGTGAGCTGCGTGTCTAACTCACCTCTCTGTGAGCTGCGTGTCTAACTCACCTCTCTGTGAGCTGCGTGTCTAACTCACCTCTCTGTGAGCTGCGTGTCTAACTCACCTCTCTGTGAGCTGCGTGTCTAACTCACCTCTCTGTGAGCTGCGTGTCGTGTGTCTAACTCACCTCTCTGTGAGCTGTGTGTTGTGTGTCTAACTCACCTCTCTGTGCGCTGTGTGTTGTGTGTCTAACTCACCTCTCTGCGTGTCGTGTGTCTAACTCACCTCTCTGTGAGCTGCGTGTTGTGTGTCTAACTCACCTCTCTGTGAGCTGCGTGTTGTGTGTCTAACTCACCTCTCTGTGAGCTGCGTGTTGTGTGTCTAACTCACCTCTCTGTGAGCTGTGTGTTGTGTCTACCTCACCTCTCTGTGAGCTAACTCACCTCTCTGTGAGCTGCGTGTTGTGTCTAACTCACCTCTCTGTGAGCTAACTCACCTCTCTGTGAGCTGCGTGTTGTGTGTCTAACTCACCTCTCTGTGAGCTGTGTGTTGTGTCTAACTCACCTCTCTGTGAGCTAACTCACCTCTGTGAGCTGCGTGTTGTGTGTCTAACTCACCTCTCTGTGAGCTGTGTGTTGTGTGTCTAACTCACCTCTCTGTGAGCTGTGTGTCTAACTCACCTCTCTGTGAGCTGTGTGTCTAACTCACCTCTCTGTGAGCTGCGTGTCTAACTCACCTCTCTGTGAGCTAACTCACCTCTGTGAGCTGCGTGTTGTGTGTCTAACTCACCTCTCTGTGAGCTGTGTGTTGTGTGTCTAACTCACCTCTCTGTGAGCTGTGTGTCTAACTCACCTCTCTGTGAGCTGTGTGTCTAACTCACCTTTCTGTGACCTGCGTGTCGTGTGTCTAACTCACCTCTCTGTGAGCTGCGTGTTGTGTGTCTAACTCACCTCTCTGTGAGCTGCGTGTTGTGTGTCTAACTCACCTCTCTGTGAGCTGTGTGTTGTGTCTACCTCACCTCTCTGTGAGCTAACTCACCTCTCTGTGAGCTGTGTGTTGTGTCTACCTCACCTCTCTGTGAGCTAACTCACCTCTCTGTGAGCTGCGTGTTGTGTCTAACTCACCTCTCTGTGAGCTAACTCACCTCTCTGTGAGCTGTGTGTTGTGTCTAACTCACCTCTCTGTGAGCTAACTCACCTCTGTGAGCTGCGTGTTGTGTGTCTAACTCACCTCTCTGTGAGCTGTGGTGTTGTGTGTCTAACTCACCTCTCTGTGAGCTGCGTGTCTAACTCACCTCTCTGTGAGCTGCGTGTCTAACTCACCTCTCTGTGAGCTGCGTGTCTACTCACCTCTCGTAGCTGCGTGTCTAACTCACCTCTCTGTGAGCTGCGTGTCTAACTCACCTCTCTGTGAGCTGCGTGTCTAACTCACCTCTCTGTGAGCTGCGTGTCTAACTCACCTCTCTGTGAGCTGCGTGTCTAACTCACCTCTCTGTGAGCTGCGTGTCTAACTCACCTCTCTGTGAGCTGCGTGTCTAACTCACCTCTCTGTGAGCTGTGTGTTGTGTCTAACTCACCTCTCTGTGAGCTGTGTGTTGTGTGTCTAACTCACCTCTCTGTGAGCTGTGTGTTGTGTGTCTAACTCACCTCTCTGCGTGTCGTGTGTCTAACTCACCTCTCTGTGAGCTGCGTGTTGTGTGTCTAACTCACCTCTCTGTGAGCTGCGTGTTGTGTGTCTAACTCACCTCTCTGTGAGCTGCGTGTTGTGTGTCTAACTCACCTCTCTGTGAGCTGCGTGTCTAACTCACCTCTCTGTGAGCTGCGTGTCTAACTCACCTCTCTGTGAGCTGCGTGTCTAACTCACCTCTCTGTGAGCTGCGTGTCTAACTCACCTCTCTGTGAGCTGCGTGTCTAACTCACCTCTCTGTGAGCTGCGTGTCTAACTCACCTCTCTGTGAGCTGCGTGTCTAACTCACCTCTCTGTGAGCTGCGTGTCTAACTCACCTCTCTGTGAGCTGCGTGTCTAACTCACCTCTCTGTGAGCTGCGTGTCGTGTGTCTAACTCACCTCTCTGTGAGCTGTGTGTTGTGTGTCTAACTCACCTCTCTGTGAGCTGTGTGTTGTGTGTCTAACTCACCTCTCTGTGAGCTGTGTGTTGTGTGTCTAACTCACCTCTCTGCGTGTCGTGTGTCTAACTCACCTCTCTGTGAGCTGCGTGTTGTGTGTCTAACTCACCTCTCTGTGAGCTGCGTGTTGTGTGTCTAACTCACCTCTCTGTGAGCTGCGTGTTGTGTGTCTAACTCACCTCTCTGTGAGCTGTGTGTTGTGTCTACCTCACCTCTCTGTGAGCTAACTCACCTCTCTGTGAGCTGCGTGTTGTGTCTAACTCACCTCTCTGTGAGCTAACTCACCTCTGTGAGCTGCGTGTTGTGTGTCTAACTCACCTCTCTGTGAGCTGTGTGTTGTGTCTAACTCACCTCTCTGTGAGCTAACTCACCTCTGTGAGCTGCGTGTTGTGTGTCTAACTCACCTCTCTGTGAGCTGTGTGTTGTGTGTCTAACTCACCTCTCTGTGAGCTGCGTGTTGTGTGTCTAACTCACCTCTCTGTGAGCTGGGTGTTGTGTGTCTAACTCACCTCTCTGTGAGCTGTGTGTCTAACTCACCTCTGTGAGCTGCGTGTCGTGTGTCTAACTCACCTCTCTGTGAGCTGTGTGTTGTGTCTACCTCACCTCTCTGTGAGCTAACTCACCTCTCTGTGAGCTGCGTGTTGTGTCTAACTCACCTCTCTGTGAGCTAACTCACCTCTCTGTGAGCTAACTCACCTCTCTGTGAGCTAACTCACCTCTCTGTGAGCTAACTCACCTCTCTGTGAGCTAACTCACCTCTCTGTGAGCTAACTCACCTCTCTGTGAGCTAACTCACCTCTCTGTGAGCTAACTCACCTCTCTGTGAGCTAACTCACCTCTCTGTGAGCTGCGTGTTGTGTGTCTAACTCACCTCTCTGTGAGCTGTGTGTTGTGTCTAACTCACCTCTCTGTGAGCTAACTCACCTCTGTGAGCTGCGTGTTGTGTGTCTAACTCACCTCTCTGTGAGCAGATGTGTGTCTAACTCACCTCTCTGTGAGCTGTGTGTCTAACTCAGCTCTCTGTGAGCTGCGTGTCTAACTCACCTCTCTGTGAGCTGCGTGTCTAACTCACCTCTCTGTGAGCTGCGTGTCGTGTGTCTAACTCACCTCTCTGTGAGCTGCGTGTCGTGTGTCTAACTCACCTCTCTGTGAGCTGCGTGTCGTGTGTCTAACTCACCTCTCTGTGAGCTGCGTGTCTAACTCACCTCTCTGTGAGCTGCGTGTCTAACTCACCTCTCTGTGAGCTGCGTGTCTAACTCACCTCTCTGTGAGCTGCGTGTCTAACTCACCTCTCTGTGAGCTGCGTGTCTAACTCGCCTCTCTGTGAGCTGCGTGTCTAACTCGCCTCTCTGTGAGCTGCGTGTCTAACTCGCCTCTCTGTGAGCTGCGTGTCTAACTCGCCTCTCTGTGAGCTGCGTGTCTAACTCGCCTCTCTGTGAGCTGCGTGTCTAACTCGCCTCTCTGTGAGCTGCGTGTCTAACTCGCCTCTCTGTGAGCTGCGTGTCTAACTCGCCTCTCTTTGAGCTGCGTGTCTAACTCGCCTCTCTGTGAGCTGCGTGTCTAACTCGCCTCTCTGTGAGCTGCGTGTCTAACTCGCCTCTCTGTGAGCTGCGTGTCTAACTCACCTCTCTGTGAGCTGTGTGTTGTGTGTCTAACTCACCTCTCTGTGAGCTGTGTGTTGTGTGTCTAACTCACCTCTCTGTGAGCTGTGTGTCGTGTGTCTAACTCACCTCTCTGTGAGCTGTGTGTCGTGTGTCTAACTCACCTCTCTGTGAGCTGTGTGTCGTGTGTCTAACTCACCTCTCTGTGAGCTGCGTGTCGTGTGTCTAACTCACCTCTCTGTGAGCTGCGTGTTGTGTGTCTAACTCACCTCTCTGTGAGCTGCGTGTTGTGTGTCTAACTCACCTCTCTGTGAGCTGCGTGTTGTGTGTATGGCCAGAGCCAACATGGCCGGACGTATGAACACATGCAGCGCCTGGTTCCTATAGGCCGCAACCATAAGCACTGCCCGCGCCCGCCTGACCACACCCTCCTCTGTTGTGAAAGGCCCAGCCCCCACAGGCCCCTCCTCCTCCAGCAGTGTGACACGGCCTTGGTGACAGCGAATCACAGAGCGGTGCAAAGCCATGCTGGACGCCATTACCTGGTTTTCAGGTGGCTGTTCTGTAGAGGACAGAGAAACACGGCGCTGAGGACAATTACAGGTGTGTGTGTGTGTCTCATTTCTAAGTGTACCACACTGTACCATCTAGACTGGATCAGAGTAAAATACTGAATGTTCAGGGTAGGAATGCTGATCTCGGATCAGTTTAGCCTGTTAGATCATAATGAATGAGACTGTTGGAACCAGGTGGGGACCTGATCCTAGATCAGCAGTCCTTGGATATGGGTTACTGTATTACTGAGACAGAGCTCTATTGTAGAGTCCTGAATCCACATGGATCAGCCTGTTGGAACAGCTCACACTAAACCCCTCTACCTGCTGAACGGGGCTGGACACATAGGTCCTGCTGCTGTCTATGGTCACAAGGTTTACTATTGTTTCAGAAACCATCTAGAAATCAGCATCTGTCTGTCCGCGGAAGAATCAACCAACCAATGGCTGTACACCTACCAGGCCAGTCCAGGCGGGCTCCGAAGCTGATCGCCAGTCCCTTGAGCCACAGTGTCCTCTGGGTGAGCAGCTCCCAGGAGAGACCTTTCTCCTGTTCCTCTCCTGCTACCACAAAGCATAAAATAATACAGATGAGAGTGATGACTGCTGGGATACAGATGGTCCTGCTCCTCTTACTCAGCCGTGTACCTGGGTCTGTGTTCTGATGGTCCTGGAGCACCAGGCAGGCCATGAGAGACCAGGGGCTGAGGATGGAACTCTGTTCCTGGACACGTATCACCTGCTGGGCGAGCCAGCTCACACACTCCTGGGTCTCTACACTGGGCCTATGGGGAAGGTCTCTGAGGGAGAGACGGGGGACGAGGTTTAGAAGAGATACAGCGGAAGTTGGAAGTTTACGTACACTTAGGTTGGAGTCATTATAACTAGTTTACGTACACTTAGGTTGGAGTCATTAAAACTAGTTTACGTACACTTAGGTTGGAGTCATTAAAACTAGTTTACGTACACTTAGGTTGGAGTCATTAAAACTAGTTTACGTACACTTAGGTTGGAGTCATTAAAACTAGTTTACGTACACTTAGGTTGGAGTCATTAAAACTAGTTTACGTACACTTAGGTTGGAGTCATTAAAACTAGTTTACGTACACTTAGGTTGGAGTCATTAAAACTAGTTTACGTACACTTAGGTTGGAGTCATTAAAACTAGTTTACGTACACTTAGGTTGGAGTCATTAAAACTAGTTTACGTACACTTAGGTTGGAGTCATTAAAACTTATTTTTCAACCACTCCACACATTTCTTGTTAACAAACTATAGTTTTGGCAAGTCGGTTAGGACATCTACTTTGTGCATGACACAAGTCATTTTTCTGAACAATTGTTTACAGATGATTTAATTTAGAATTCACTGTATCACAATTCCAGTGGGTCAGAAGTTTACATACACTAAGTTGACTGTGCCTTTAAACAGCTTGGAAAATTAGGTAATGTCTTTAGAAGCTTCTGATAGGCTAATTGACATAATTTGAGTCAATTGGACGTGTAACTGTGGATGTATTTCAAGGCCTACCTTCAAACTCAGTGCCTCTTTGCTTGACATCATGGGAAAATCTAAAGAAATCAGCCAAGACCCCAGAATTTTTTTTGTAGATCTCCACGAGTCTGGTTCATCCTTGGGAGAAATTTCCAACCGCCTGAAGGTACCATGTTCATCTGTACAAACAATAGTACGCAAGTATAAACACCATGGGACCACGCAGCCGTCATACCGCTCAGGAAGGAAATGCGTTCTGTCTCCTAGAGATGAACGTACTTTTGTGAGAAAAGTGCAAATCAATCCCAGAACAACAGCAAAGGACCTTGTGAAGATGCTGGAGGAAACCGGTACAAAAGTATCTATATCCACAGTAAAACGAGTCCTATATCGACATAACCTGAAAGGCCGCTCAGCAAGGAAGAAGCCACTGCTCCAAAACCGTCATAAAAAAGCCACACTACGGTTTGCAACTGCACATGGGGACAAAGATCGTACTTTTTGGAGAAATGTCCTCTGATTAAACAAAAATAGAGCTGTTTGGCCATAATGACCATCGTTATATTTGGAGGAAAAAGGGGGGAGGCTTGCAAGCCGAAGAACACCATCCCAACCGTGAAGCACAGGGGTGGCAGCATCATGTTGTGGGGGTGCTCTGCTGCAGGAGGGACTGGTGCACTTCACAAAATAGATGGCTTCATGAGGGAGGAAAATTATGTTGATATATTGAAGCAACATCTCAAGACATCAGTCAGGAAGTTGAAGCTTGGTCGCAAATGGGTCTTCCAAATGGACAATGACCCCAAGCATACTTCCAAAGTTGTGGCAAAATGGCTTAAGGACAACAAAGTCAAGGTATTGGAGTGGCCATCACAACACCCTGACCTCAATCCCATAGACATTTTGTGGGCAGAACTGAAAATGTGTGTGAGCAAGGAGGCCTTCAAACCTGACTCCGTTACATCAGCTCTGTCAGGAGGAATGGGCCAAAATTCACCCAACTTATTGTGGGAAGCTTGTGGAAGGCTACCCAAAACGTTTGACCCAAGTTAAACAATTTAAAGGCAATGCTACCAAATACTAATTGAATGTATGTAAACTTCTGACCCACTGGGAATGTGATGAAATAAATAAAAGCTGAAATAAATAATTCTCTCTACTATTATTCTGACATTTCACATTCTTATAATAAAGATGAAGTGATCCTAACTGACCTAAGACAGGGAATTTTTACTAGGATTAAATGTCAGGAATTGTGAAAAACTGAGTTTTTAAATGTATTTGGCTAACGTGTATGTAAACCTCCGACGTCAACTGTATGAGCAGAAGAAAAGAGTTGGTTTTGTTCTGAAGACCAACATGAGACGACAGACAGCGCTGGTTGTGTACCTGGGTAGAAGGTTGTATTCACAGCGGTCCACCCTCCCCTTCGTCAGCTGTCGGACTGACAGAGGCATGCCGAAGTACACGTGCATACTGCCATAGTCCTCCTCCAGTACCCTCCTAGCCTTTAGTAGGCCCTATGGGGGAGAGAGTGGGCGTAGAGAGAGAGGAGGGAGAGAGGGGGCGTAGAGAGAGAGGAGGGAGAGAGGGGGGGTAGAGAGAGAGGAGGGAGAGAGGGGGGGTAGAGAGAGAGGAGGGAGAGAGGGGAGGTAGAGAGAGAGGAGGGAGAGAGGGGAGGTAGAGAGAGAGGGGGGGTAGAGGGAGAGAGGGGGGGTAGAGAGAGAGGAGGGAGAGAGGGGGGGGTAGAGAGAGAGGAGGGAGAGAGGGGGGGGTAGAGAGAGAGGAGGGAGAGAGGGGGGGGTAGAGAGAGAGGAGGGAGAGAGGGGGGGGTAGAGAGAGAGGAGGGAGAGAGGGGGCGTAGAGAGAGAGGAGGGAGAGAGGGGGCGTAGAGAGAGAGGAGGGAGAGAGGGGGCGTAGAGAGAGAGGAGGGAGAGAGAGGGCGTAGAGAGAGAGGAGGGAGAGAGGGGGGGGTAGAGATAGAGAAGGGAGAGAGGGGGGGTAGAGAGAGAGGAGGGAGAGAGGGGGCATAGAGAGAGAGGAGGGAGAGAGGGGGGAGAGAGCGTGAATACAAGGGTGTGGTTGGGTGGTACCCTCTCAGTGAATATAGGGGTGTGGTTGGGTGTTACCACTCTCAGTGAATATAGGGGTGTGGTTGGGTGTTACCACTCTCAGTGAATATAGGGGTGTGGTTGGGTGGTACCACTCTCAGTGAATATAGGGGTGTGGTTGGGTGGTACCACTCTCAGTGAATATAGGGGTGTGGTTGGGTGTTACCACTCTCAGTGAATATAGGGGTGTGGTTGGGTGTTACCACTCTCAGTGAATATAGGGGTGTGGTTGGGTGTTACCACTCTCAGTGAATATAGGGGTGTGGTTGGGTGTTACCACTCTCAGTGAATATAGGGGTGTGGTTGGGTGTTACCACTCTCAGTGAATATAGGGGTGTGGTTGGGTGTTACCACTCTCAGTGAATATAGGGGTGTGGTTGGGTGTTACCACTCTCAGTGAATATAGGGGTGTGGTTGGGTGTTACCACTCTCAGTGAATATAGGGGTGTGGTTGGGTGTTACCACTCTCAGTGAATATAGGGGTGTGGTTGGGTGTTACCACTCTCAGTGAATATAGGGGTGTGGTTGGGTGTTACCACTCTCAGTGAATATAGGGGTGTGGTTGGGTGTTACCACTCTCAGTGAATATAGGGGTGTGGTTGGGTGTTACCACTCTCAGTGAATATAGGGGTGTGGTTGGGTGTTACCACTCTCAGTGAATATAGGGGTGTGGTTGGGTGTTACCACTCTCAGTGAATATAGGGGTGTGGTTGGGTGTTACCACTCTCAGTGAATATAGGGGTGTGGTTGGGTGTTACCACTCTCAGTGAATATAGGGGTGTGGTTGGGTGTTACCACTCTCAGTGAATATAGGGGTGTGGTTGGGTGTACCACTCTCAGTGAATATAGGGGTGTGGTTGGGTGTTACCACTCTCAGTGAATATAGGGGTGTGGTTGGGTGGTACCACTCTCAGTGAATATAGGGGTGTGGTTGGGTGTTACCACTCTCAGTGAATATAGGGGTGTGGTTGGGTGTTACCACTCTCAGTGAATATAGGGGTGTGGTTGGGTGTTACCACTCAGTGAATATAGGGGTGTGGTTGGGTGTTACCACTCTCAGTGAATATAGGGGTGTGGTTGGGTGTTACCACTCTCAGTGAATATAGGGTTGTGGTTGGGAGTTACCACTCTCAATGAATATAGGGGTGTGGTTGGGTGTTACCACTCTCAGTGAATATAGGGGTGTGGTTGGGTGTTACCACTCTCAGTGAATATAGGGGTGTGGTTGGGTGTTACCACTCTCAGTGAATATAGGGGTGTGGTTGGGTGTTACCACTCTCAGTGAATATAGGGGTGTGGTTGGGTGTTACCACTCTCAGTGAATATAGGGGTGTGGTTGGGTGGTACCACTCTCAGTGAATATAGGGGTGTGGTTGGGTGTTACCACTCTCAGTGAATATAGGGTTGTGGTTGGGAGTTACCACTCTCAGTGAATATAGGGGTGTGGTTGGGTGTTACCACTCTCAGTGAATATAGGGGTGTGGTTGGGTGTTACCACTCTCAGTGAATATAGGGGTGTGGTTGGGTGGTACCACTCTCAGTGAATATAGGGGTGTGGTTGGGTGGTACCACTCTCAGTGAATATAGGGGTGTGGTTGGGTGGTACCACTCTCAGTGAATATAGGGGTGTGGTTGGGTGGTACCACTCTCAGTGAATATAGGGGTGTGGTTGGGTGTGTTGGAAACGGACTTATTGACTTGAGCACATTTGAGTATGTTTAAAACTAGTTAAAACATTTAAATATATAAAGTGGCCTAGCAGCAGTGATTCAGGTGCTATGGGTTAGAGGGAATGATCTATGTGCAAATGTATTTGGGGCCAGAGTCAAAGTACAAAAGGGTATCTCTGAGACAGACTGTTCCCATAAGGGTGAGATAGGAGGCATATGATAGACCTTATATTATAGATGGTGAACTATTGTCCTATAACACTGTCCGATAGCTTCACTGTTTTATATCATTATATTATCTCTGTTTTATGTCATTATATTATCTCTGTTATAGCTTCACTGTTTTATATCATTATATTATCTCTGTTTTATATCATTATATTATCTCTGTTATAGCTTCACTGTTTTATATCATTATATTATCTCTGTTATATTTATACTGTTTAATGTAATTATATTATCTCTGTTATATGTCATTATATTCCCTGTTTTGCATCATAATATTCACTTGAGTAAGAATGGGACGCTTTTTCCTCAAATAGAAGTCTGTGTACGAGTCTGGGTAATTAACAATGGACTGAGGCAAAGTGCAACGACGTGGACTCCCTACTGACAAGACGACCGGGAGATGTGTGGGACTCCGTCTGGGACCATAACACCGCCTGCCTAGCCATAGAGATTCACTGTTCTCCCTACTGACAAGACGACCGGGAGATGTGTGGGACTCCGTCTGGGACCATAACACCGCCTGCCTAGCCATAGAGATTCACTGTACTCCCTACTGACAAGACGACCGGGAGATGTGTGGGACTCCGTCTGGGACCATAACACCGCCTGCCTAGCCATAGAGATTCACTGTTCTCCCTACTGACAAGACGACCGGGAGATGTGTGGGACTCCGTCTGGGACCATAACACCGCCTGCCTAGCCATAGAGATTCACTGTTCTCCCTACTGACAAGACGACCGGGAGATGTGTGGGACTCCGTCTGGGACCATAACACCGCCTGCCTAGCCATAGAGATTCACTGTTCTCCCTACTGACAAGACGACCGGGAGATGTGTGGGACTCCGTCTGGGACCATAACACCGCCTGCCTAGCCATAGAGATTCACTGTACTCCCTACTGACAAGACGACCGGGAGATGTGTGGGACTCCGTCTGGGACCATAACACCGCCTGCCTAGCCATAGAGATTCACTGTACTCCCTACTGACAAGACGACCGGGAGATGTGTGGGACTCCGTCTGGGACCATAACACCGCCTGCCTAGCCATAGAGATTCACTGGTCTCTAGACTCAGAAGGGGAGGGGCTTGTTTTGTGTTTTCTTGTTCTTTAAGTCTTTTGTGATCACTCTCTCAGGAACCAGAAGAGGAAGATGTCTGCTCCAGCTGTCCAACAGGGCAGATAGTTTACAAGTCATTTCATAGGTTACATCCTGTTTACAAGTCATTTCATAGGTTACATCCTGTTTACAAGTCTTTTCATAGGTTACATCCTGTTTACAAGTCATTTCATAGGTTATATCCTGTTTACAAGTCATTTCATAGGTACATCCTGTTTACAAGTCATTTCATAGGTTACATCCTGTTTACAAGTCATTTCATAGGTTACATCCTGTTTACAAGTCTTTTCATAGGTTACATCCTGTTTACAAGTCATTTCATAGGTTATATCCTGTTTACAAGTCATTTCATAGGTACATCCTGTTTACAAGTCATTTCATAGGTTACATCCTGTTTACAAGTCATTTCATAGGTTATATCCTGTTTACAAGTCATTTCATAGGTTACATCCTGTTTACAAGTCATTTCATAGGTTACATCCTGTTTACAAGTCATTTCATAGGTTACATCCTGTTTACAAGTCATTTCATAGGTTACATCCTGTTTACAAGTCATTTCATAGGTTATATCCTGTTTACAAGTCATTTCATAGGTTACATCCTGTTTACAAGTCATTTCATAGGTTACATCCTGTTTACAAGTCTTTTCATAGGTTACATCCTGTTTACAAGTCATTTCATAGGTTATATCCTGTTTACAAGTCATTTCATAGGTACATCCTGTTTACAAGTCATTTCATAGGTTACATCCTGTTTACAAGTCATTTCATAGGTTACATCCTGTTTACAAGTCATTTCATAGGTTACATCCTGTTTACAAGTCATTTCATAGGTTACATCCTGTTTACAAGTCATTTCATAGGTACATCCTGTTTACAAGTCATTTCATAGGTTACATCCTGTTTACAAGTCTTTTCATAGGTTACATCCTGTTGAACAGTTTAGAGCTACTATTCAAAAAGGAGGGACTGTTGGACTCCAGCGTGAAAAGCACTTATTGATGTTACCATACTAAAACTGAATGATTACGTGTATAAGGAATGTATATGATGGGGTCAATGAAGGGTGGATAGGAACGTGGCGTACGGAAAGTTACAGTCAGACAATGGAGAAGTTTACACTCTGTTCCCTGTTTCTAAGGAAGGAGGCGAAGGGCAGTAGAACTAGGGAGGGGGTCAGCTGCAGAACTAGGGAGGGGGTCAGCTGCAGAACTAGGGAGGGGGTCAGCTGCAGAACTAGGGAGGGGGTCAGCTGCAGAACTAGGGAGGGGGGTCAGCTGCAGAACTAGGGAGGGGGGGTCAGCTGCAGAACTAGGGAGGGGGGTCAGCTGCAGAACTAGGGAGGGGGGTCAGCTGCAGAACTAGGGAGGGGGTCAGCTGCAGAACTAGGGAGGGGGTCAGCTGCAGAACTAGGGAGGGGGTCAGCTGCAGAACTAGGGAGGGGGTCAGCTGCAGAACTAGGGAGGGGGTCAGCTGCAGAACTAGGGAGGGGGTCAGCTGCAGAACTAGGGAGGGGGTCAGCTGTAGAACTAGGGAGGAGGGGGTCAGCTGTAGAACTAGGGAGGAGGGGGTCAGCTGTAGAACTAGGGAGGAGGGGGTCAGCTGTAGAACTAGGGGGTCAGCTGTAGAACTAGGGGGTCAGCTGTAGAACTAGGGGGTCAGCTGTAGAACTAGGGGGTCAGCTGTAGAACTAGGGGGTCAGCTGTAGAACTAGAGATGAGAGGGGAATTCAGCTCCAGGTCAAGTCAGCAGATTATGTCAGAGGAAACCTGTGGGAAGGGGGGCCCACCAACGACCCTGCTACTACGGTCCTCTCTCACACAGAGGGGCCCAATTCCTGCCTAGCAACAGAGATGTATTAGCTGTCTAGATGTGTAAGGAGTTCACCCAGCCTATTAGGAGGTTATAGTTATATGTTATTGTGTAATCATACCTGGTACTTGCAGCTGTATGACCCAGTGGGTGAATAAACTTGGTTTGAGCTTTTTCTAGTTGTCAGTCGTACCACTCTTAGTGAACAAGGGGGTGTGGTTTTGGGTCGTACCACTCTTAGTGAACACGGGGGTATGGTTTTGGGTCGTACCACTCTTAGTGAACACGGGGGTATGGTTTTGGGTCGAACCACTCTTAGTGAACACGGGGGTGTGGTTTTGGGTCGAACCACTCTTAGTGAACACGGGGGTGTGGTTTTGGGTCGTACCACTCTTAGTGAACACGGGGGTGTGGTTTTGGGTCGTACCACTCTTAGTGAATATAGGGGGGGTGTATGGGTCATACCATGGTGGTCTCTCTGGGCTTGGGGACCCCCAGTAGTTCATGTGCCAGTAGAGACTCCTCCAGGACCCTGTCATAGCTGATACTGATGGGGACCAGCGTGATGTCATACACCTCCCCTTTAAAGAACGGCTCCAGGACCATGTGCATCATACCTGCAGACAGGTAACAGGACAGGTTAATGAGAGACAGACAGGTAACAGGACAGGTTAATGAGAGACAGACAGGTAGCAGGACAGGTTAATGAGAGACAGACAGGTAACAGGACATGTTAATTAGCCAGACAGACAGGTAACAGGACATGTTAATTAGCCAGACAGACAGGTAACAGGACAGGTTAATGAGAGACAGACAGGTAACAGGACATGTTAAATTAGCCAGCCAGACAGGTAACAGGACAGGTTAATGAGAGACAGACAGGTAACAGGACAGGTTAATGAGAGACAGACAGGTAACAGGACAGGTTAATGAGAGACAGACAGACAGACAGACAGACAGGTAACAGGACATGTTAATTAGCCAGCCAGACAGGTAACAGGACATGTTAATTAGCCAGACAGACAGGTAACAGGACAGGTTAATGAGAGACAGACAGGTAACAGGACAGGTTAATTAGCCAGCCAGACAGGTAACAGGACATGTTAATTAGCCAGCCAGACAGACAGGTAACAGGACATGTTAATTAGCCAGCCAGACAGACAGGTAACAGGACATGTTAATTAGCCAGCCAGACAGACAGGTAACAGGACATGTTAATTAGCCAGCCAGACAGGTACAGGACATGTTAATTAGCCAGCCAGCCAGGTAACAGGACATGTTAATTAGCCAGACAGACAGACAGGTAACAGGACATGTTAATTAGCTAGCCAGACAGACAGGTAACAGGACATGTTAATTAGCCAGCCAGACAGACAGGTAACAGGACATGTTAATTAGCCAGACAGACAGACAGGTAACAGGACATGTTAATTAGCCAGACAGACAGACAGGTAACAGGACATGTTAATTAGCCAGACAGACAGACAGGTAACAGGACATGTTAATTGGCCAGACAGACAGACAGGTAACAGGACATGTTAATTAGCCAGACAGACAGACAACAGGACGTGTTAATTAGCCAGCCAGACAGACATGGGAACAGGATGTGTTTGATAGCCACAGACAGACAGACATGCGAGCACACACCCCCATTCACCTAACTTGGGTGTGAGGGACTTGAGAGTCCTGCTCCTCAGACCCTCCACATAGAACTCTACAGGAGCATACCCTGTCTGAGGAGAGAGAGAGAGGACACACTAGTTACAACTCTACAGGAGCATACCCTGTCTGAGGAGAGAGAGAGAGAGGACACTAGTTACAACTCTACAGGAGCATACCCTGTCTGAGGAGAGAGAGAGAGGACACTAGTTACAACTCTACAGGAGCATACCCTGTCTGAGGAGAGAGAGAGAAGACACTAGTTACAACTCTACAGGAGCATACCCTGTCTGAGGAGAGAGAGAGAGGACACTAGTTACAACTCTACAGGAGCATACCCTGTCTGAGGAGAGAGAGAGAGGACACTAGTTACAACTCTACAGGAGCATACCCTGTCTGAGGAGAGAGAGAAGACACTAGTTACAACTCTACAGGAGCATACCCTGTCTGAGGAGAGAGAGAGAGGACACTAGTTACAACTCTACAGGAGCATACCCTGTCTGAGGAGAGAGAGAAGACTAGTTACAACTCTACAGGAGCATACCCTGTCTGAGGAGAGAGAGAGAGGACACTAGTTACAACTCTACAGGAGCATACCCTGTCTGAGGAGAGAGAGAGAAGACACTAGTTACAACTCTACAGGAGCATACCCTGTCTGAGGAGAGAGAGAGAGGACACTAGTTACAACTCTACAGGAGCATACCCTGTCTGAGGAGAGAGAGAGAGGACACTAGTTACAACTCTACAGGAGCATACCCTGTCTGAGGAGAGAGAGAAGACACTATTTACAACTCTACAGGAGCATACCCTGTCTGAGGAGAGAGAGAACACTAGTTACAACTCTACAGGAGCATACCCTGTCTGAGGAGAGAGAGAACACTAGTTACAACTCTACAGGAGCATACCCTGTCTGAGGAGAGAGAGAGGACACTAGTTACAACTCTACAGGAGCATACCCTGTCTGAGGAGAGAGAGAGAACACTAGTTACAACTCTACAGGAGCATACCCTGTCTGAGGAGAGAGAGAGGACACTAGTTACAACTCTACAGGAGCATACCCTGTCTGAGGAGAGAGAGAACACTAGTTACAACTCTACAGGAGCATACCCTGTCTGAGGAGAGAGAGAACACTAGTTACAACTCTACAGGAGCATACCCTGTCTGAGGAGAGAGAGAGAGAGAACACTAGTTACAACTCTACAGGAGCATACCCTGTCTGAGGAGAGAGAGAGGACACTAGTTACAACTCTACAGGAGCATACCCTGTCTGAGGAGAGAGAGAGAAGACACTAGTTACAACTCTACAGGAGCATACCCTGTCTGAGGAGAGAGAGAGAACACTAGTTACAACTCTACAGGAGCATACCCTGTCTGAGGAGAGAGAGAGAGAGAACACTAGTTACAACTCTACAGGAGCATACCCTGTCTGAGGAGAGAGAGAGAGAGCACTAGTTACAACTCTACAGGAGCATACCCAGTCTGAGGAGAGAGAGAGGACACTAGTTACAACTCTACAGGAGCATACCCTGTCTGAGGAGAGAGAGAAGACACTAGTTACAACTCTACAGGAGCATACCCTGTCTGAGGAGAGAGAGAACACTAGTTACAACTCTACAGGAGCATACCCTGTCTGAGGAGAGAGAGAGGACACTAGTTACAACTCTACAGGAGCATACCCTGTCTATACAGTAGGGAATAGGGTTCCATAGGGCTCTGGTCTAAAATAGTGCACTAAATAGCTATTTGGGATACACACTAACACATAATATATACACAGTGTACAAATCATTAGGAACACCTTTCCATGACAGACTGCGTGTTTGGTACATACGGCAGTGTAATATAAATGTGTGTGTGGACACGTACCCTGACAATGGTTTTGACATACTCAGATAGGACAGCCCAGTACAGCTTGTCAGACCCGATGGCCCTCCTAATGAAGAACGCTCCAGAACGACGCAGGATCTCTCCCACCATCTTCATGTCCATCAGAGCTACAGAGGGGGAGACGGACGGACGTAGGCAGGGGAAGGCAGAAAGACCGACAGGTAAAGTCAGACATTTGTTATCTGAAGTGTGGCTCTATGGTCGTTCCAGTTTTATTATTTATGTCGACCGAAACACAGAAACAGGATAAATCAATAGATACTTGCGGATTCCAGCAGCTATAACGGGGATGGGCAGGTCATAGGTGAACAGGATGTAGGACAGAACCAGGAAGTCCACATAACTCCTGTGATTGGGCATCAGGATCACTGGAGACTCCTGAATGGCCTGTTGGAGCTGGGGGCGGGACAGAAACATCACTATGAACCAATAAACTGAGAAAACAACAGATAATGGGTTTGAATTAGGCGGGTGAATGTTTAAATGACATTGAGAAACGTTAACGTTCCCTAAGAAAAATAAATAAATCACTAACCGAAAATGTCTTTTGTATATTTATGTATCTGAAAAATCACAGTTACCACAGAACTACCGCTAAAGAAACAACACCGCTGGAACGGGAGGAGGAGATCTTTATCTTTGGCACAGCTAGCGTTCTGCACGTCTCTGTCGTTAACGGATGGCAGAGAGGGAACAGACAGCAGGGAAGTCCTGTATGGCAAAACTTTAAAGAAGTTAAATGACAAGGTGATAGAGAGATTGGAAACCCAAATTGGTCTACAAGGACAAGTTCTGGCCTGGTTTAGATCTTATCTGTCAGAAAGATATCAGTTTGTCTCTGTGAATCGGTGTTCCTCAAGGGTTTTCTCTTATAGAGCTAAATTTTTATGGAATAGTCTGCCTACCCATGTGAGAGACGCGGACTCGGTCTCAACCTTTAAGTCTTTAATAAAGACTCATCTCTTCAGTGGCTCATATGATTGAGTGTAGTCTGGCCCAGGAGTGGGAAGATGAACGGAAAGGCTCTGGAGTGACGAATCACCCTTGCTGTCTCTGCCTGGCCAGTTCCTCTCTCTCCACTGGGATTCTCTGCCTCTAACCGTATTACAGGGGCTGAGTCACTGGCTTACTGGTGCTCTTCCATGCCGTCCCTAGGAGGGGTGCGTCACATGAGTGGGTTGAGTCACTGATGTGATCTTCCTGTCCGGGTTGGCGCCCCCCCCCCTTCTAGGGGCCTAGTCTCAGGATGGTAAGTTGGTGGTTGAAGATATCCCTCTAGTGGTGTGGGGGCTGTGCTTCGGCAAAGTGGGTGGGGTTATATCCTTCCTGTTTGGCCCTGTCCGGGGGTATCATCGGATGGGGCCACAGTGTCTCCTGACCCCTCCTGTCTCAGCCTCCAGTATTTATGCTGCAGTAGTTTATGTGTCGGGGTGCTAGGGTCAGTTTGTTATATCTGGAGTAGTTCTCCTGTCTTATCCGGTGTCCTGTGTGAATTTAAGTGTGCTCTCTCTAATTCTCTCTTTCTCTCTCTCTCTCAGAGGACCTGAGCAGTAGTATCTAACTAAATGCTTGTGTTTCTAGCTCCGACAGTGCAGTAGTATCTAACTAAATGCTTGTGTTTCTAGCTCCGACAGTGTAGTAGTATCTAACTAAATGCTTGTGTTTCTAGCTCCGACAGTGCAGTAGTATCTAACTAAATGCTTGTGTTTCTAGCTCCGACAGTGTAGTAATATCTAACTAAATGCTTGTGTTTCTAGCTCCGACAGTGCAGTAATATCTAACTAAATGCTTGTGTTTCTAGCTCCGACAGTGCAGTAGTATCTAACTAAATGCTTGTGTTTCTAGCTCCGACAGTGCAGTAATATCTAACTAAATGCTTGTGTTTCTAGCTCCGACAGTGCAGTAGTATCTAACTAAATGCTTGTGTTTCTAGCTCCGACAGTGCAGTAGTATCTAACTAAATGCTTGTGTTTCTAGCTCCGACAGTGCAGTAGTATCTAACTAAATGCTTGTGTTTCTAGCTCCGACAGTGCAGTAATATCTAACTAAATGCTTGTGTTTCTAGCTCCAACAGTGCAGTAATATCTAACGAAATGCTTGTGTTTCTAGCTCCGACAGTGCAGTAATATCTAACTAAATGCTTGTGTTTCTAGCTCCGACAGTGCAGTAATATCTAACTAAATGCTTGTGTTTCTAGCTCCGACAGTGCAGTAATATCTAACTAATTACACAACAGGTACCCAACACATCCATCTAAGTAGAATTGAATTAATCACACTTCACTTGGTGCCTAAGAACAGAATGTTACTCATGATAATCAGAGTTCTCATGCCTTATTGGTTAAAACAATGTATTACAGTAGTATTCTATTTGTATTATTATAGTAGTATTCCATTTGTATTATAATAGTAGTATTACAGTAGCAGTATAGTAGTAGTATTATATTTGTATTATAGTAGTATTCTATCTGTATTATAATAGTATTACAGTAGCAGTATAGTAGTAGTATTACAGTAGCAGTATAGTAGTAGTATTCTATCTGTATTATAATAGTAGTATTACAGTAGCAGTATAGTAGTAGTATTCTATTTGTATTATAATAGTATTACAGTAGCAGTATAGTAGTAGTATCCTATTTGTATTATAATAGTATTACAGTAGCAGTATTCTATTTGTATTATAATAGTAGTATTACAGTAGCAGTATCCTATTTGTATTATAATAGTATTACAGTAGCAGTATAGTAGCAGTATCCTATTTGTATTATAATAGTATTACAGTAGCAGTATCCTATTTGTATTATAATAGTATTACAGTAGCAGTATAGTAGTAGTATTATATTTGTATTATAGTAGTATTCTATTTGTATTATAATAGTAGTATTACAGTAGCAGTATAGTAGTAGTATTCTATCTGTATTATAATAGTAGTATTACAGTAGCAGTATAGTAGTAGTATTACAGTAGCAGTATAGTAGTAGTATTCTATCTGTATTATAATAGTAGTATTACAGTAGCAGTATAGTAGTAGTATTACAGTAGCAGTATAGTAGTAGTATTCTATCTGTATTATAATAGTAGTATTACAGTAGCAGTATTCTATTTGTATTATAATAGTATTACAGTAGCAGTATTCTATTTGTATTATAATAGTATTACAGTAGCAGTATTATATTTGTATTATAATAGTAGTATTACAGTAGCAGTATAGTAGTAGTATTATATTTGTATTATAGTAGTATTCTATTTGTATTATAATAGTATTACAGTAGCAGTATAGTAGCAGTATTCTAGTAGGGGTGGCAGGTAGCCTAGTGGTTAGTGTTGGGCCATTAAACAAAATGTTGCTAGATCGAAGTAGTATTATAATAGCAGTATTATAGTAGAAGTATTCTATTTGAATTATATAGTATTATGTATTATAATAGCAGTATTCTAGTAGCAGTATTCAATTTGTATTATAATAGTAGTATAGTATTATATTAGCAGTATTCTAGTAGCAGTATTCTATTTTCTCTTATAATAGTAGTATTGCAGTATTCTAGTAGTAGTATTCTATTTGTATTGTAATAGCAGTATTATAATGGTGGTATTCTAGTAGTAGTAGTATTCTACTTGTATTATAATAGTTGTATTATAGTAGTAGTATTCTATTTGTATTATAATAGTTGTATTATAGTAGTAGTATTCTATTTGTATTATAATAGTAGTATTATAATAGCAGTATTATATTTGTATTATAATAGTTGTATTATAGTAGTAGTATTCTATTTGTATTATAATAGTTGTATTATAGTAGTAGTATTCTATTTGTATTATAATAGTAGTATTATAATAGCAGTATTATATTTGTATTATAATAGTAGTCTTCTAGCAGTAGCATTATAATAGCAGTAATCTAGTAATAGTATTGTGTATTATAATAGTATTCTAGTAGTAGTATTCTGTGTATTATAATAGTAGTACACTAGTAGTAAGTAGCATTCCATTTCTATTATAATAGTACTATTATTATTATTATTATAATAATAGCAGTATTCTATTAGTAGTATTCAATTTTAATTATAATAGTAGTATTCTAGTGGTAGTATTCTACTTTATAATATAATACTATTATACTAGTAGTATTATAGTATTATTTGCATTATAATAGTTGTATTGTGAGCCTGTTGAGTCAGTCCCAGTTGATGTTGAGGCTGAAGAGCCTCTTGAAGACTACTGAAGGTGAACTGTATACTATTGTATTATAATAGCAGTATTCTAGTAGTGGTATCCTAATTGTATTATAATAGCAGTATTCTAGTAGTAGTACCCTAATTGTATTATAATAGTTGTGTTCTAGAAGTAGTAGTAGTATTATTTGTATTATAATAGTAGTATTCTGACCCTATTGAGTCCTTCCTGGTTGATGTTGATGTGGCTGAAGAGCCTCTTGAATACTTTACTGAGGGTGAACCCCAGCAGTCTGATGAATCCCAGCTGAAGGTTCTGAGACATCTCATCCAGTATCCCTGACGCCTCCTCTCTCACCAGATCCACACTCTCACCAGTCTCCATGGCCACCTGCACAGAGAGGTCAGGGTTCAAGGGTCAGAGAGTTAGCGGTCGAGTTCCTGCAACTACATTGGTCGCGTCAAGATTAGACTACTGCAAGGCTCTACTCTCTGGCCAACCAGATAAGACACAAAATAAACATCTACAGGTGCTAAATACTGCTGAAAGATGCAGGACTCCTTATTGTCCCTATAATAAGGTAGAGTACCTTATGTCTCAGCCTCCAGTATTTATGCTGCAGTAGTTAATGTGTCGTGGGGCTAGGGTCAGTTTGTTATATCTGGAGTACCTCTCCTGTCCTATTCGGTGTCCTGTGTGAATCTAAGTGTGCATTCTCTAATTCTCTCTCTCGGAGGAGGAGGACCTGAGCCCTAGGACCATGCCCCAGGACTACCTGACATGATGACTCCTTGCTGTCCCCAGTCCACCTGGCCGTGCTGCTGCTCCAGTTTCAACTGTTCTGCCTTATTATTATTCGACCATGCTGGTCATTTATGAACATTTGAACATCTTGGCCATGTTCTGTTATAATCTCCACCCGGCACAGCCAGAAGAGGACTGGCCACCCCACATAGCCTGGTTCCTCTAGGTTTCTTCCTAGGTTTTGGCCTTTCTAGGGAGTTTTTCCTAGCCACCGTGCTTCTACACCTGCATTGCTTGCTGTTTGGGGTTTTAGGCTGGGTTTCTGTACAGCACTTTGAGATATCAGCTGATGTACGAAGGGCTATATAAATAAATCTGATTTGATTTGACTTATGATAAGCTGTAGACCACACTATCTACCGAGAGAGTTTTCATCTGTCTAATTTGTAGCCGTCTATTTACCGCCACAGAACGAAGCACTAAGACCGCACTCAACCAACTCTATTAGGCCATAAGCAAAGAAGAAAATGCTCACCCAGAAGCAGCGCTCCACTAGGAGTGCAAACTTAAATGTGCAACCAGGGAGAAAAAAATATCCTAGACCACCTTTACCCCAAACACAGTTGTGCATACAAAGCTCTCCCCCGCCCTCCATTTGGCAAATCTGACCATAATTATATCCGGCTGATTACAGGTAACAAGCAGATACTAAAGCAGGAAGTACCAGTGACTCGCTAAATACAGAAGTGGTCAGATGAGGTGGATGCTACGCTACAGGGCTGTTTTGCTAACACAGACTGGAATATGTTCCGGGATTCATCCAATGGCATCTAGGAACACACCACCTCAGTCATCGGCTTCATCATCGATAACGTCGAACTCACAGTGACTATGCGTACATATCCCAACCAGAAGCCATGGATTACAGGCAACATCCACACTGAGCTAAAGGCTAGAGCTCAAGGAGCGGGACTTATACAAAAATCCCACTATGCCCTCAGACGAACCATCAAACCCCAGGTTACCAAGATGGCGTAGCAGTAGGTCGTCCTGTCCTGTCGTGTCCCTGTATATATCGTTTATTTTTTGTTTTTTACATATTTTCTCCACATATCTCTTTGAAAACATTTTGCTAAACCCTAAGCTTCCAAATACTCTCCTGCAACCCGACTCACCCAATGTAGCTATTTTTCCTAAAGTATTTATATTTACTTCGGGACCCCTCAACTGAAGCTAGCCAGCTAACCAGCGGGTATGCTAGCGGTCTCCAGCTAACCGGTCATCAGCTAACCTGTAGTTCGGAAAGCTCTCGCCTGTTCGTACAACGCGACTTTAACCAGAGCACAACGGACCTATTTATTTTTCATCCCCGGATTCCCACCGCAAACGGAACATCTTTCAGCTGGATTTTTCAGCAACTAGCTATCTAGCTAAACCGCAACCTCGGATTACTCCTGGCTAGCGTTTCCACCCACTTAGCTTGAAGCTAGCCCGGCCGTAGCACCTGCGCTACCACCGTAGCATACTCCTGAGCTACAATACCCGGGCCCACGACCGGTCTACCGATGTCATCGCATGAAGAGGAATACACAGACTCACCCCATCGCGACGTCCCCCAAAGGCTAACTCTCTAGCCCTCGCTATCTCCCTGCTTGCTAATTCGGCCTGCTAACTGCTAGCTTGTCCAGCTCCGGCCCGCTAACTGCTACCTTGTCTAGCCCGGGCCTACAAACTGTTAGCTTGTTAGCACAGGCCTGCTAACCGCCTGAATCGCCGCGTCTCAAACGCTCACCGGACCCATATTTACTTTCTCTCTCTTTTGACTTTTAATTTGTTTATACCTTCCGGAAACCTGCCTCACCCAATGTGATACGGAATCGCTATTATTTATTTATTTATTTTTAGAACACACTCAAGAACCTCCAGAAGCTAACCAGCTAACTAGCTACAAGCTATTTAGTCATTGTTAGTTTTTTTTAAACCTGGATAACACTCGCCAGGCCAGCCTCCCTGCCCCATCCACCGCTGCCCCCTGGACACTGATCTCTTGGCTACATAGCTGATGCACGCTGGACTGTCCATTAATCACGGTACTCCATTCTGCTTGTTTGTTCTATCTGTTGGCCCCGTTGCCTAGTCTACGCCATTTTACCTGCTGTTGTTGTGCTAGCTGATTAGCTGTTGTCTCACCTACTGTTTTAGCTAGCTTTCCCAATACAACACCTGTGATTACTGTATGCCTCGCTGTATGTCTCTCTCAAATGTCAATATGCCTTGTATACTGTTGTTCAGGTTAGTTATCATTGTTTTAGTTCACAATGGAGCCCCTAGTTCCACTCTTCACGCCCCTGATAACTCCTTTGTCCCACCTCCCACACATGCAGTGACCTCACCCATTACTACCAGCATGTCCAGAGATACAACCTCCCTCATCATCACCCAGTGCCTGGGCTTATCTCCGCTGTACCCGCACCCCACCATACCCCTGTCTGCGCATTATGCCCTGAATATATTCTACCATGCCCAGAAACCTGCTCCTCTTATTCTCTGTCCCCAACGCTCTAGGCGACCAGTTTTGATAGCCTTTAGCCGCACCCTCATACTACTCCTTCTCTGTTCCGCGGGTGATGTGGAGGTAAACCCAGGCCCTGCATGTCCCCAGGCACCCTCATTTGTTGACTTCTGTGATCGTAAAAGCCTTGGTTTCATGCATGTCAACATCAGAAGCCTCCTCCCTAAGTTTGTTTTACTCACTGCTTTAGCACACTCTGCTAACCCTGATGTCCTTGCTGTGTCTGAATCCTGGCTCAGGAAGGCCACCAAAAATTCAGAGATTTCCATACCCAACTATAACATCTTCCGTCAAGATAGAACTGCCAAAGGGGGCGGAGTTGCAGTTTACTGCAGAGATAGCCTGCAAAGTAATGTCATACTTTCCAGGTCCATACCCAAACAGTTCGAACTACTAATTTTGAAAATTACTCTCTCCAGAAATAAGTCTCTCACGGTTGCCGCCTGCTACCGACCCCCCTCAGCTCCCAGCTGTGCCCTGGACACCATTTGTGAATTGATCACCCCCCCATCTAGCTTCAGAGTTTGTTCTGTTAGGTGACCTAAACTGGGATATGCTTAACACCTCGCCAGTCCTACAATCTAAGCTAGATGCCCTCAATCTCACACAAATCAGCAAGGAACCCACCAGGTACAACCCTAACTCTGTAAACAAGGGTACCCTCATAGACGTCATCCTGACCAACTGGCCCTCCAAATACACCTCCGCTGTCTTCAACCAGGATCTCAGCGATCACTGCCTCATTGCCTGTATCCGCTACGGAGCCGCAGTCAAACGACCACCCCTCATCACTGTCAAACGCTCCCTAAAACACTTCTGTGAGCAGGCCTTTCTAATCGACCTGGCCCGGGTATCCTGGAAGGACATTGACCTCATCCCGTCGGTTGAGGATGCCTGGTCATTCTTTAAAAGTAACTTCCTCACCATTTTAGATAAGCATGCTCCGTTCAAAAAATGCAGAACTAAGAACAGATACAGCCCTTGGTTCACCCCAGACCTGACTGCCCTCGACCAGCACAAAAACATCCTGTGGTGGACTGCAATAGCATCGAATAGTCCCCGTGATATGCAACTGTTCAGGGAAGTCCGGAACCAATACACGCAGTCAGTCAGGAAAGCTAAGGCCAGCTTCTTCAGGCAGAAGTTTGCATCCTGTAGCTCCAACTCCAAAAAGTTCTGGGACACCGTGAAGTCCATGGAGAACAAGAGCACCTCCTCCCAGCTGCCCACTGCACTGAGGCTAGATAACACGGTCACCACTGATAAATCCATGATTATCGAAAACTTCAATAAGCATTTCTCAACGGCTGGCCATGCCTTCCGCCTGGCTACTTCAACCTCGGCCAACAGCTCCGCCCCCCCCGCAGCTCCTCGCCCAAGCCTCTCCAGGTTCTCCTTTAACCAAATCCAGATAGCAGATGTTCTGAAAGAGCTGCAAAACCTGGACCCGTACAAATCAGCTGGGCTTGACAATCTGGACCCTCTATTTCTGAAACTATCTGCCACCATTGTCGCAACCCCTATTACCAGCCTGTTCAACCTCTCTTTCATATCGTCTGAGATCCCCAAGGATTGGAAAGCTGCTGCAGTCATCCCCCTCTTCAAAGGGGGAGACACCCTGGACCCAAACTGTTACAGACCTATATCCATCCTGCCCTGCCTATCTAAGGTCTTCGAAAGCCAAGTCAACAAACAGGTCACTGACCATCTCGAATCCCACCGCACCTTCTCCGCTGTGCAATCTGGTTTCCGAGCCGGTCATGGGTGCACCTCAGCCACACTCAAGGTACTCAACGATATCATAACCGCCATCGATAAAAGACAGTACTGTGCAGCCGTCTTCATCGACCTTGCCAAGGCTTTCGACTCTGTCAATCACCATATTCTTATCGGCAGACTCAGGAGCTTCGGTTTTTTCGGATGACTGCCTTGCCTGGTTCACCAATTACTTTGCAGACAGAGTTCAGTGCGTCAAATCGGAGGGCATGCTGTCTGGTCCTCTGGCAGTCTCTATGGGGGTGCCACAGGGTTCAATTCTCGGGCTGACTCTTTTCTCTGTGTATATCAATGATGTTGCTCTTGCTGCGGGCGATTCCCTGATCCACCTCTACGCAGACGACACCATTCTATATACCTTCGGCCCGTCTTTGGACACTGTGCTATCTAACCTCCAAACAAGCTTCAATGCCATACAACACTCCTTCCGTGGCCTCCAACTGCTCTTAAACGCTAGTAAAACCAAATGCATGCTTTTCAACCGGTCGCTGCCTGCACCCGCATGCCCGACTAGCATCACCACCCTGGATGGTTCCGACCTAGAATATGTGGACGTCTATAAGTACCTAGGTGTCTGGCTAGACTGCAAACTCTCCTTCCAGACTCATATCAAACATCTCCAATCGAAAATCAAATCAAGAGTCGGCTTTCTATTCCGCAACAAAGCCTCCTTCACTCACGCCGCCAAGCTTACCCTAGTAAAACTGACTATCCTACCGATCCTCGACTTCGGCGATGTCATCTACAAAATGGCTTCCAACACTCTACTCAGCAAACTGGATGCAGTCTATCACAGTGCCATCCGTTTCGTCACTAAAGCACCTTATACCACCCACCACTGCGACTTGTATGCTCTAGTCGGCTGGCCCTCGCTACATATTCGTCGCCAGACCCACTGGCTCCAGGTCATCTACAAGTCCATGCTAGGTAAAGCTCCGCCTTATCTCAGCTCACTGGTCACGATGGCAACACCCATCCGTAGCACGCGCTCCAGCAGGTGTATCTCACTGATCATCCCTAAAGCCAACACCTCATTTGCCCGCCTTTCGTTCCAGTACTCTGCTGCCTGTGACTGGAACGAATTGCAAAAATCGCTGAAGTTGGAGACTTTTATCTCCCTCACCAACTTCAAACATCAGCTATCTGAGCAGCTAACCGATCGCTGCAGCTGTACATAGTCTATTGGTAAATAGCCCACCCTTTTAGACCTACCTCTTCCCCATACTGTTTTTATTTATTTACTTTTCTGCTCTTTTGCACACCAATATCTCTACCTGTACATGACCATCTGATCATTCATCACTCCAGTGTTAATCTGCAAAATTGTAATTATTTGCCTACCTCCTCATGCCTTTTGCACACATTGTATATAGACTCCCCCTTTGGTTTCTACTGTGTTATTGACTTGTTAATTGTTTACTCCATGTGTAACTCTTTGTTGTCTGCTCACACTGCTATGCTTTATCTTGGCCAGGTCGCAGTTGCAAATGAGAACTTGTTCTCAACTAGCCTACCTGGTTAAATAAAGGTGTTCTCAACTAGCCTACCTGGTTAAATAAAGGTGTTCTCAACTAGCCTACCTGGTTAAATAAAGGTGAAAAAAAAAAAAAAAAGCAACGTCAATACAGGATTAAGATTGAATCCTACTACACTGCTCTGACGCTTGCCAGATGTGGCAGGGCTTGAAAACTATTACAGACTGCAAAGGGAAACCCAGCCGCGAGCTGCCCAGTGACGCAAGCCTACCAGACTAGCCAAATGCCTTTTATGCTCGCGTCGAGGCAAGCAACACTGAAGCATGCACGAGAGCACCAGCTGTTCAGGATGACTGTGTGAGAACGCTCTCGGTAGCCGATGTGAACAAAACCTTTAAATAGGTCAACATTCACAAAGCCGCTGGGCCAGACGGATTACCAGGACATGTACTCAAAGCATGCGCGGACCAACTGTCACGTGTTTTCACTGACATTTTCAACCTCTCCCTGACCGAGTCTGTAATACCTATATGTTTCAAGCATACCACAATAGGCCCAAGGAAGCGAAGGTAACCTGCCTAAAATGATTAACGCCCCATGGAACTAACATCGGTAGCCATGAAGTGCTTTGAAAGGCTGGTCATGGCTCACATCAACAGCATCCTTCCGAACACCCTAGACCCACTCCAATTCGCATACCCGCACCAACAGATCCACAGATGACGCAATCTCAATCGCAGTCCACACTGTGAGAATGCTGTTCAATGACTACAGCTCAGCGTTCAACACCATAGTGCCCACGGAGCTCATCACTAAGCTAAGGACTCTGGTATTAAACACCTCCCTCTGCAACTGGATCCTGGACTTCCTGACGGGTTGCCCCCAGGTGGTAAGAAAAGGCAACAACACGTCTTGCGATGCTGATCCTCAACACTGGGGCCCTTCAGGCGTGTGTGCTCAGTCCCCTCAGGTACTCCCTGCTCAACCACGACTGCGTGGCCAAACACGCCTCCAACACCATCATTAAGTTTGCTGACGACACAACAGTGGCCTGAACACCGACAAGTCAGCATACAGGGAGGTGGTCAGAACTGGCAGTGTGGTACCAGGACAACAACCTCTCCCTCAATGTGAGCAAGACAAAAGGAGCTGATCGTGAACTACAGGAAAAGCCGGACCGAACAGGGCCCCATTAACATCGACGGGGCTGTAGTGGAGCGGGTCGAGGGTTTCAAGTTCCTTGGTGTCCACATCACCAACGAACTATCATGTTCCAAACACACCAAATCAGTCGTGAAGAGGATACAACAAAACCTTTTCCCCCTCAGGAGACTGAAAACATTTCCCCAGATCGTCAAAAGGTTCAACAGCTGCACTATCGAGAGCATCCTGACCGGTTGCATCACCGCCTGGTATGGCAACTCCCCGGCCTCCGACCGCAAGGCTAAAGAGGTACAGAGAACTGCTCTGCATCTGACCAGAGGGTAGTGCGAACGGCCCAGGACATCACTGGGACCAAGCTTCCTGCCATCCAGGAACTATATAATAGGTGGTGTCAGAGGAATGCCCATAAAATTGTCAGAGACTCCAGTCACCCAAGTTATAGACTGTTGTTCTCTCTGATACCGCACGGCAAGCGGTACCGGAATGCCAAGTCTAGGACTAAGAGGCTCCTTAACAGCTTCTACCCCATAAGAGCACTGAACAAATCAGAAAATCGCCAATTTACATTGACCCCCTCCACTCTTGTACACTGCTGCTATTCGCTGTTTGTTTATTATCTATGCATAGTCACTTCGCCCCTACCTACATGTACAGATTACCTCAACTAGCCTGTACCCCTGCACACTGACTCTGTACCGGTGCCCCCTGTATATAGCCTCCACATTGACTCTGTACCGGTACCCCCTGTATATAGCCTCCACATTGACTCTGTACCGGTGCCCCCTGTATATAGCCTCCACATTGACGCTGTACCGGTACCCCCTGTATATAGCCTCCACATTGACTCTGTACCGGTACCCCCTGTATATAGCCTCCACATTGACTCTGTACCGGTAACCCCTGTATATAGCCTCCACATTGACTCTGTACCGGTAACCCCTGTATATAGCCTCCACATTGACTCTGTACCGTAACACCCTGTATATAGCCTCCACATTGACTCTGTACCGTAACACCCTGTATATAGCCTCCACATTGACTCTGTACCGGTACCCCCTGTATATAGCCTCCACATTGACTCTGTACCGGTGCCCCCTGTATATAGCCTCCACATTGACGCTGTACCGGTACCCCCTGTATATAGCCTCCACATTGACTCTGTACCGGTACCCCCTGTATATAGCCTCCACATTGACTCTGTACTGGTAACCCCTGTATATAGCCTCCACATTGACTCTGTACCGGTAACCCCTGTATATAGCCTCCACATTGACTCTGTACCGTAACACCCTGTATATAGCCTCCACATTGACTCTGTACCGTAACACCCTGTATATAGCCTCCACATTGACTCTGTGCCGGTACCGCCCTGTATATAGCCTCCACATTGACTCTGTGCCGGTACCGCCCTGTATATAGCCTCCACATTGACTCTGTACCGGTGCCCCCTGTATATAGCCCCCACATTGACTCTGTACCGGTACCCCCTGTATATAGCCTCCACATTGACTCTGTACTGTAACACCCTGTATATAGCCTCATTATTGTTATTGTGTAACTTTTTATTGTATCCTACTTGGTAAATATTATTTTCTTCTTCTTGAACTGCACTGTTGGTTAAAGGCTTGTAAGGAAGAATTTCACGGTTGTTGAATTCAGCGCATGTGACAAATAAAATGTATTTGATTGGCTATATTGATATGACTAGCTGATATGTTAAACACCTATTGTAAGGCCAGCCATTGTAAGGCCTTGCATGTGTCTGCAATGTGGTTGGGCAGGAACTGGACTAATGTCCTGTTGACCCTGTTGAGTGTACATCAGGGAACGTTCAGAATTCTCGCTCGCTCGCAAGCACCCACACACACACTGTACCTCCTTGGTGACGTATCGTAGGTACTGTGACTCCAAAACCATCCTGTTGAGGGCGCCCGCGGAGAGAGGAGGGGCTCCCCTGTAAGGGGAGGGGGTAAAGGTTCGGAGGGCATGGCCTAGGTCACTGCTCCTCCTCCTCTCCTCCAGGATGTCCATAAACTCATCCTCCTGCTTGTAGCCAGAGGGATCCTCACACTGCAACAAGGAAACACGATTCAAAATGGTGGAAATGTAATATCTGGTGTGTGTTGATTTGAAGCCACGATTACAACCTGGATGAAGACATCTTGTTCAGGAAAACAGCCTGGGAAAGAACACTCAAATCCAGCGACTGTCAACACCTTTCCTCGTTGTACATATTCAATTGTGTCATTCCGAACTTTATTCACATGGTTATATTCCATTTTGTGCGACTAGCTCTATGTCTAGCTCTAGGTCCGTCTAGGTCTAGCTCTAGGTCTAGCTCTATGTCTAGCTCTAGCTCTAGGTCTGTCTAGGTCTAGCTCTAGGTCTAGCTCTAGGTCTAGCTCTAGGTCTAGGTCTAGCTCTAGGTCTAGCTCTAGGTCTGTCTAGGTCTAGCTCTAGGTCTGTCTAGGTCTAGCTCTAGGTCTAGCTCTAGGTCTAGCTCTAGCTCTAGCTCTATGTCTAGCTCTATGTCTAGCTCTAGCTCTATGTCTAGCTCTAGGTCTAGCTCTATGTCTAGGTCTAGCTCTATGTCTGTCTACGTCTGTCTCTCTAGGTCTGTCTATGTCTAGCTCTAGCTCTATGTCTAGCTCTAGGTCTAGCTCTAGGTCTAGCTCTAGGTCTAGGTCTGTCTAGCTCTAGGTCTAGCTCTAGGTCTGTCTATGTCTAGCTCTATGTCTAGGTCTAGCTCTAGCTCTATGTCTAGCTCTAGGTCTAGCTCTAGGTCTAGCTCTAGGTCTAGCTCTAGGTCTAGCTCTAGGTCTAGCTCTAGGTCTAGCTCTAGGTCTGTCTAGGTCTAGCTCTAGGTCTGTCTATGTCTAGCTCTAGCTCTATGTCTAACTCTAGGTCTAGCTCTAGGTCTAGCTCTAGGTCTAGGTCTGTCTAGCTCTAGCTCTATGTCTAGCTCTATGTCTAGCTCTATGTCTAGCTCTATGTCTAGCTCTATGTCTAGCTCTTGGTCTGTCTATGTCTAGCTCTTGGTCTGTCTATGTCTAGCTCTATGTCTAGCTCTAGGTCTAGCTCTAGGTCTAGCTCTAGGTCTAGCTCTAGGTCTAGCTCGATGTCTAGCTCGATGTCTAGCTCGATGTCTAGCTCTAGGTCTAGGTCTAGGTCTAGGTCTAGCTCTAGGTCTGTCTATGTCTAGCTCTATGTCTAGCTCTAGGTCTAGCTCTAGGTCTAGCTCTAGGTCTGTCTAGGTCTAGCTCTAGGTCTAGCTCTAGGTCTAGCTCTAGGTCTAGCTCTAGGTCTAGCTCTAGGTCTAGCTCTAGGTCTAGCTCTAGGTCTAGCTCTAGGTCTAGCTAGGTCTAGGTCTAGCTCTAGGTCTAGCTCTAGGTCTAGGTCTATGTCTGTCTAGGTCGGTAGTTCTTGGGTAGTTCTTTAAAAACAAGCAAAATCGCAAAAATGATGTCTGGACCCTTCCATAACATGTCATTTTAGAGGTTTGGTTGTAAGAAATCAAACTTCTCCTTTAAGGTCATTCTTCAGATACTAGTCATTACTTCAAAAGGAAGGATTTCCTAAGTGTTTGAACGGGGTCACAGCTGCCTAGTCGACCTGATAGCGAGCCTTGGACTGTGGACATTGAACACTCCGTGGCAACAACAAATAGGCTAGCATTAACAGGCTTTATTTAACAACCAATAGGTGGTGAGCCCAAGCCCAATAACGTGAAGTTCATCGATCCCCATCGAGGGAGGAGCTGATTTTTCAAAAATATATGACAGTAAAATATTATTTTTTAAATATTATTTTTCATGACTATAACGTTTGTTGGCACATTTTGTCATAAAAAAAGTATTTCAACACCGTCTGCGAAGACAAATTTGCTGAACTGCTAAACTTGGAACCAATCAAAACTCCCTGGTGATGGAGGCAGCCAATGGCCTGCTTCTATGCAAACAGCCTCTTGTGAAACCGTGATGTCTGATGAACATAGCTAGCTAGCTAGCTAGCTCCCAGACTGAAATCAGATACATATCTGTTTGAGCTTTTAAATACGCAGCAATACAAACCGATCGTTTGACCATTTAGCCTAGCTAGCTAATGTAAATGTCCATTTCATTAGTTATATCTCTGTCAGTGAACTAAAGTGATTGTCGTGTTTTGTCATGATTATCGGTCTCACTTCAAGTACCTAGCTGCAGGTTTATAGAAACACCATAAACTGGGTGGTTCAAGCCCTAAATGCTGATTGGCTGACAGCCGTGGTATATCAGACCATATACCATGGATTTGACAAAACATGTATTTTCACTGCTCTAATTACGTTGGTAACCAGTTTATAATAGCAATAAGGCACCTTTGGGGTTTGTGATATATGGCCAATATACGACTACTAAGGGCTGTGTCCAGGCACTCCGCGAAACGTTGTACATAAGGGCAGCCCTTAGCCGTGGTATATTGGTCATATACCACACCCCTCGGGACATATTGCTTAATTATAATCATACATATGGCCTACACGTGGCATACCTTGCAATACAATCTTTAAAAAACTAAACTGTTGTACAATGTGTTCTGAATAAGAGTTTGCTTTCTAAACCTGAAGAGTTCTCCAATAGCAGCTGTCCAATACCATGGTGGTCATGGATAATGTATTGGACTATAAGGTATAGAGATTGATAAACCAATACCATGGTGGTCATGGATAATGTATTGGACTATAAGGTATAGACAATGATAAACCAATACCATGGTGGTCATGGATAATGTATTGGACTATAAGGTATAGAGAATGATAAACCAATACCATGGTGGTCATGGATAATGTATTGGACTATAAGGTATAGAGAATGATAAACCAATACCATGGTGGTCATGGATAATGTATTGGACTATAAGGTATAGAGAATGATAAACCAATACCATGGTGGTCATGGATAATGTATTGGACTATAAGGTATAGAGAATGATAAACCAATACCATGGTGGTCATGGATAATGTATTGGACTATAAGGTATAGAGAATGATAAACCAATACCATGGTGGTCATGGATAATGTATTGGACTATAAGGCATAGAGAATGATAAACCAATACCATGGTGGTCATGGATAATGTATTGGACTATAAGGTATAGAGAATGATAAACCTATACTATGGTGGTCATGGATAATGTATTGGACTATAAGGTACAGAGAATGATAAACCTATACTATGGTGGTCATGGATAATGTATTGGACTATAAGGTACAGAGAATGATAAACCTATACTATGGTGGTCATGGATAATGTATTGGACTATAAGGTATAGAGAATGATAAACCAATACCATGGTGGTCATGGATAATGTATTGGACTATAAGGTACAGAGAATGATAGACCTATACTATGGTGGTCATGGATAATGTATTGGACTATAAGGTACAGAGAATGATAAACCAATACCATGGTGGTCATGGATAAAGTATTGGACTATAAGGCATAGAGAATGATAAACCAATACCATGGTGGTCATGGATAATGTATTGGACTATAAGGTACAGAGAATGATAGACCTATACTATGGTGGTCATGGATAATGTATTGGACTATAAGGTACAGAGAATGATAGACCTATACTATGGTGGTCATGGATAATGTATTGGACTATAAGGTACAGAGAATGATAGACCTATACTATGGTGGTCATGGATAATGTATTGGACTATAAGGTACAGAGAATGATAAACCAATACCATGGTGATAATGTATTGGACTATAAGGTATAGAGAATGATAAACCAATACCATGGTGGTCATGGATAATGTATTGGACTATAAGGTACAGAGAATGATAAACCAATACCATGGTGGTCATGGATAAAGTATTGGACTATAAGGCATAGAGAATGATAAACCAATACCATGGTGGTCATGGATAATGTATTGGACTATAAGGTATAGAGAATGATAGACCTATACTATGGTGGTCATGGATAATGTATTGGACTATAAGGCATAGAGAATGATAGACCTATACTATGGTGGTAATGGATAATACTATAAGGTACAGAGAATGATAAACCAATACTATGGTGGTCATGGATAATGTATTGGACTATAAGGTATAGAGAATGATAAACCAATACCATGGTGGTCATGGATAATGTATTGGACTATAAGGTATAGAGAATGATAAACCAATACTATGGTGGTCATGGATAATGTATTGGACTATAAGGTATAGAGAATGATAAACCAATACCATGGTGGTCATGGATAATGTATTGGACTATAAGGTACAGAGAATGATAAACCAATACCATGGTGGTCATGGATAATGTATTGGACTATAAGGTACAGAGAATGATAAACCTATACTATGGTGGTCATGGATAATACTATAAGGTATAGAAAATGATAAACCTATACCATGGTGATAATGTATTGGACTATAAGGTATAGAAAATGATAAACCAATACCATGGTGGTCATGGATAATGTATTGGACTATAAGGTACAGAGAATGATAAACCAATACCATGGTGGTCATGGATAATGTATTGGACTATAAGGTACAGAGAATGATAAACCAATACCATGGTGGTCATGTATTGGACTATAAGGTACAGAGAATGATAAACCTATACTATGGTGGTCATGGATAATGTATTGGACTATAAGGTACAGAGAATGATAAACCTATACCATGGTGGTCATGGATAATGTATTGGACTATAAGGTACAGAGAATGATAAACCTATACCATGGTGGTCATGGATAATGTATTGGACTATAAGGTACAGAGAATGATAAACCAATACCATGGTGGTCATGTATTGGACTATAAGGTACAGAGAATGATAAACCTATACTATGGTGGTCATGGATAATGTATTGGACTATAAGGTACAGAGAATGATAAACCTATACCATGGTGGTCATGGATAATGTATTGGACTATAAGGTATAGAGAATGATAAACCTATACTATGGTGGTCATGGATAAAGTATTGGACTATAAGGTATAGATAATGATAAACCTATACCATGGTGGTCATGGATAATACTATAAGGCATAGAGAATGATAAACCTATACCATGGTGGTCATGGATAATACTATAAGGCATAGAGAATGATAAACCTATACTATGGTGGTCATGGATAATGTATTGGACTATAAGGTACAGAGAATGATAAACCTATACTATGGTGGTCATGGATAATGTATTGGACTATAAGGTACAGAGAATGATAAACCAATACCATGGTGGTCATGTATTGGACTATAAGGTACAGAGAATGATAAACCTATACTATGGTGGTCATGGATAATGTATTGGACTATAAGGTACAGAGAATGATAAACCTATACTATGGTGGTCATGGATAAAGTATTGGACTATAAGGTATAGATAATGATAAACCTATACCATGGTGGTCATGGATAATACTATAAGGCATAGAGAATGATAAACCTATACCATGGTGGTCATGGATAATACTATAAGGCATAGAGAATGATAAACCTATACTATGGTGGTCATGGATAATGTATTGGACTATAAGGCATAGAGAATGATAAACCTATACTATGGTGGTCATGGATAATGTATTGGACTATAAGGTATAGAGAATGATAGACCTATACCATGGTGGTCATGGATAATGTATTGGACTATAAGGCATAGAGAATGATAGACCTATACCATGGTGGTCATGGATAATGTATTGGACTATAAGGCATAGAGAATGATAAACCTATACCATGGTGGTCATGGATAATGACTTAATCTATGAAATTAAATCATTAGTTTAATAAAACTATAATTGTGTCATTAACATTTAATTTAAAAAATGGATGATTCTAATAGCAATAGCATAGAATAAGATTAGACTGCATTATATTTATGATTCAAGTAATTCTCTTTTTAGCTCTTCAGTGGCCACAATCTCAGTGGTGAGATCACTGTATGTCCTCTGGTGTAGAGCAGGGACTTGAACAGGCAGGGACTAGAACAGGCAGGGACTAGAACAGGCAGGGACTAGAACAGGCAGGGACTAGAACAGGCAGGGACTTGAACAGGCAGGGACTAGAACAGGCAGGGACTAGAACAGGCAGGGACTTGAACCTTGGATCCGGTGCAGTACATCTATGAAGGTGGTATCTGGGGTTCAGGTCCTCTCTAATGACAGACTTGACATATCTGTGATGGCCCCAAATGGGGAAGACGGCCCCATGGATAGTAGAATCCTCGTTTTCAGAGGTAGGATCACGGACATACGGTGCAGTTTCAGTGCTCAATAGGGTTGTAACTGTTTTGAAAGGGTTGAGCACCTGGAGGACCTCCTCTGCCACTTTCACGTCATCATCAGACGAGGTCTTTATGTTTTCAGGGTCTTTGTCTGCCAGTATACAGTTGCCTGCTGCTCAAGATGGAACTCCACTAATGACACGTTGGAGCGCCATCTTGTTGTGACATGGTGTATGAGCTTGTGGGTCGGTAGCTGGAACATTTCTTACTTGGTCTTAAGCACATGAGCGGCTGTTGTGCTTCGGTGGAAAAAGGAAAACAACCTTCCTGATCCTCCCAAGGAGACGGTCCATCTGATTCCCTGAGATCCCCCTTTTGAGATGCTAAATTGATCACATGTGCAAAGCAAGATATCTGTGGCCCCACAGTCCTCTAACACTGCATTTACTTGGTCATTATCTGAGGTCTACCCGTCTGTGGTGTAGTGAACAGTCACAGTCACGTAGCTTCCTGTTACCCCGGAGGTCTACCCGTCTGTGGTGTAGTGAACAGTCACAGTCACGTAGCTTCCTGTTACCCCGGAGGTCTACCCGTCTGTGGTGTAGTGAACAGTCACAGTCACGTAGCTTCCTGTTACCCCGGAGGTCTACCCGTCTGTGGTGTAGTGAACAGTCACAGTCACGTAGCTTCCTGTTACCCCTGAGGTCTACCCGTCTGTGGTGTAGTGAACAGTCACAGTCACGTAGCTTCCTGTTACCCCTGAGGTCTACCCGTCTGTGGTGTAGTGAACAGTCACAGTCACGTAGCTTCCTGTTACCCCTGAGGTCTACCCGTCTGTGATGTAGTGAACAGTCAAACTAGGCCCGCCCCGCTCCAGTCAAACTAGGCCCGCCCCGCTCGAGTCAAACTAGGCCCGCCCCGCTCCAGTCAAACTAGGCCCGCCCCGCTCCAGTCAAACTAGGCCCGCCCCGCTCCAGTCAAACTAGGCCCGCCCCGCTCCAGTCAAACTAGGCCCGCCCCGCTCCAGTCAAACTAGGCCCGCCCCGCTCCAGTCAAACTAGGCCCGCCCCGCTCCAGTCAAACTAGGCCCGCCCCGCTCCAGTCAAACTAGGCCCGCCCCGCTCCAGTCAAACTAGGCCCGCCCCGCTCCAGTCAAACTAGGCCCGCCCCGCTCCAGTCAAACTAGGCCTGCCCCGCTCCAGTCAAACTAGGCCCGCCCCGCTCCTCGCTCCAGTCAAACTAAATTTCACGTTTACGTTTCACGTTTGGCTTTTCTTACAATCCTAACTAAATGCTAATTCAACCTTTTGGCAGCTCTCTGGTGCCATATTCCGGCCATTCCTGACTCAAATGAACAAAATGAGTAATTCTTGGGCTCCAGAGTGGCACAGCGGTCTAAGGCACTGCATCTCAGTGCAAGAGGGGACACTACAGTCCCTGGTTTGAATCCAGGCTGTATCACATCCAGCCGTGTTTGGAACTCCCATAGTGCAGTGCACAGTTGGCCCAGCGTAGTCCTGGTTTGGCCCGGGTAGGCCGTCATTGTAAATAATAAATTGTTCTTAACTGACTTGCCTAGTTTAAAAAACAACAACATGTATTTAAAGAGTCGAAAAGATCCGAGTCAGTAAAATGAGCCGAACACTACTCTTTGGATAGGTCACCAGCGGTCTACTTAGAAACGGACAATCTGATTGGCAGACGTGATCAGCAGAGAAAATACCATGGATAGTACGAGTTTTGATTGGTTTTACAGTGCAGTACTCGGCGGCGTTTGCCTGTCCAGCTAAGTGAACATAAATCAGTATTTTGAAGATTTTTTGTTTTGTTGCAAGAATTGGACATTTCCAACAAACGGAAGTGTTCAGAATAAATACATATACACAATATGTAAAAAACAACAACAACAGTTCCTCCCTCGACAGAGCTCGATCCTTTCGTAAATGAAAGCACACAGCAAGCCTGCTACGGGGCACAACCTTCAAGTAGTTATTTAGTTAGCAACAACCGAGAGCGAGCCTGTCAGCATGTTAAAGTACATGACTCAAGGGTAGTTTTAGGGCAACGTCAAGACCATATTAACCCACGCTAGACAACATAACAAACAGCGCAGGCTTACCGTTGTCATTTTCGTCGCAGGGGCGTCAGCTCCGTCTCGGTGCTGGTAGCAAGTGTGTGTCCCCTTACGCTTCGAACACAGATCACGCTACCGGAAGACTGCCTGTGTAGGCTGGGACCAATAGGGTCGCTGTATTTCGGGAACTCCTCCCGAAAATGTCACTCTACCGCAGCGGCCCCATAATTATGAATGAACATGCTCCGGACAAAGACAGGACATTATAAAGATAGACTAAACTCTTCAATAGAAATCCCAGATCGCACTTGTAGGCGATGTTATTTTTTATTTGTTTTTATGAGGAAATATCAACAACCAAAAGAGGAATAATCACATGCAAACCAGCATACATACAAACTCTTTACATGGCCAGGACTCCTAAACAAACCAATCATACATACAAACTCTTTACATGGCCAGGACTCCTAAACAAACCAATCATACATACAAACTCTTTACATGGCCAGGACTCCTAAACAAACCAATCATACATACAAACTCTTTACATGGCCAGGACTCCTAAACAAACCAATCATACATACAAACTCTTTACATGGCCAGGACTCCTAAACAAACCAATCATATTCATTAATAATACACGTTTTAATTGCCTTTTTGTTTTTCATTTAGGTTAAAGTGGTGCCATATTGTTTAAACTCATTTATAAAGTGAAGAAAGTTAGGTTTTGAATTAGACAATTTGCAAATATGAAATGTACCTGATATCATTAGCAGTTTAATGAAATATATTACATCTTTATCAATGTCAGAAGTTCTGAAATAAATCCTATTAAAACCATTGTACAACCTGTCCTGTCTTTGTTACAAAGTTCTGTATATCAATCCCAAAAACTCTACTATAAATACGGGTTAAAAACAAATGCAAAATGGTCTCCTTCTCCATCCCCCATGGAAAGTCCCTTTACCTTGTTACCATGGAAAGTCCCTTTACCTTGTTACCATGGAAAGTCCCTTTACCTTGTTACCATGGAAAGTTCCCTTTACCTTGTTACCATGGAAAGTCCCTTTACCTTGTTACCATGGAAAGTCCCTTTACCTTGTTACCATGGAAAGTCCCTTTACCTTGTTACCATGGAAAGTTCATTTACCTTGTTACCATGGAAAGTCCCTTTACCTTGTTACCATGGAAAGTCCCTTTACCTTGTTACCATGGAAAGTTCCCTTTACCTTGTTACCATGGAAAGTCCCTTTACCTTGTTACCATGGAAAGTCCCTTTACCTTGTTACCATGGAAAGTCCCTTTACCTTGTTACCATGGAAAGTCCCTTTACCTTGTTACCATGGAAAGTTCCCTTTACCTTGTTACCATGGAAAGTCCCTTTACCTTGTTACCATGGAAAGTCCCTTTACCTTGTTACCATGGAAAGTTCCCTTTACCTTGTTACCATGGAAAGTCCCTTTACCTTGTTACCATGGAAAGTCCCTTTACCTTGTTACTGTTACAATATGTGTTAGCCATTGTCCATGCCATCTCCCATTGTATATATTCAACCAAAAAGTTATTTCTGATGGAAATGTAGTATCACAAACAATATTACTCATCTGTTTATTACTACATTTATCTTTGAGGATGTAAATATGAATATATTTTCATATAAATCTGTTACTTACATCAACCACAGAGGAATACAAAAATATATACAGTCCCCCTTGGAATCCCATCAAAAACAATTGAATATTTTTGGGGGGTTATTGGATTTCTAAATTGATCAAGAAATTCCCCATATGAGAGTAGGTATCCATCCTCATTCAGTAACTGACCAACTAAAATCCTTTCATTCTCAAACCAGATACATATTTACATACGTATATCTTTGTTGTATCTGTGAGGGGAAGCATTGTGTTTATACTCTTAACATCCAAGCTAAAATTGCCTGCTTATGGTATTTGGCCAATTTTACTGGGATTTTATCGACATGAAAATGACACCGAAGCAGAAATTCTAAACCACCAACAGAGTCAAATAAATACTTAGGATAAGACATTCCAAATACTGTTCTGGTTCGTAATATAGTTTAGAAACCAATTTATTAGTATTATTTAGAGTATTGACATCTACAACCTCAAGACCTCCTTGTTCTTGGGTATTACTGAGAATATCTTTCTGTAGATAGTGAGGCTGGTTCCTCCAAATCAAATGATAAAGAATCTAATCTAAGTCCTTTATAATTGTAGGGGGAAAGTCAAGTGATAACGAGACATAAGCCGATTTGGATAACCCTTCAGCTTTGGATAATAAAACCTGACCGTATAACGAAATATCTCTCAGTAACCAGAGGTTCAATATCTTCTTTGTTTTTGCAATTATGGGGTTAAAGTTGAATTCACTCCTTTGTTTTTTATCCTTGCATATAACAATTCCAAGATAAGTAACCTTGTCTTTAATTGGGATACCGTATACTTCCTGTAAAACACAGTCCTTGAGTGGAAATAAGACTGACTTACTGATATTCATTTTCAAACCCGAAACTAAGGAAAAGTCTTCAGTACAGGAAACTGCTTTAGAAACCTCATTCTTGTCTCAAAAATAGGGTTGTATCAGCCAGTTGACAGTTTTAATTCCTTTCCAAGTGCTGAAATACTTTGAAATATCCCTTTGGAGACAGCCAGTACAACCACGATATAATGTTTGGACAGTTTAAAAAGAAAAAATCACCAAACCCCAAAAAACACATTCCTTTGAACAGAAACTCATGTTCTTCAGTGTCAAAAGCTTTATAAAGACCAACAAACATAAGAAAACTATCATCAAGAAGGAGGTCATTAGTCAATCATATCTAAGATCAACCTGATGTTATTACTAATGTGTCGACCATGAGGTCATTATAGTCAATCATATCTAAGATCAACCTGATGTTATTACTAATGTGTCGACCATGAGGTCATTATAGTCAATCATATCTAAGATCAACCTGATGTTATTACTAATGTGTCGACCATGAGGTCATTATAGTCAATCATATCTAAGATCAACCTGATGTTATTACTAATGTGTCGACCATGAGGTCATTATAGTCAATCATATCTAAGATCAACCTGATGTTATTACTAATGTGTCGACCATGAGGTCATTATAGTCAATCATATCTAAGATCAACCTGATGTTATTACTAATGTGTCGACCATGAGGTCATTATAGTCAATCATATCTAAGATCAACCTGATGTTATTACTAATGTGTCGACCATGAGGTCATTATAGTCAATCATATCTAAGATCAACCTGATGTTATTACTAATGTGTCGACCATGAGGTCATTATAGTCAATCATATCTAAGATCAACCTGATGTTATTACTAATGTGTCGACCATGAGGTCATTATAGTCAATCATATCTAAGATCAACCTGATGTTATTACTAATGTGTCGACCATGAGGTCATTATAGTCAATCATATCTAAGATCAACCTGATGTTATTACTAATGTGTCGACCATGAGGTCATTATAGTCAATCATATCTAAGATCAACCTGATGTTATTACTAATGTGTCGACCATGAGGTCATTATAGTCAATCATATCTAAGATCAACCTGATGTTATTACTAATGTGTCGACCATGAGGTCATTATAGTCAATCATATCTAAGATCAACCTGATGTTATTACTAATGTGTCGACCATGAGGTCATTATAGTCAATCATATCTAAGATCAACCTGATGTTATTACTAATGTGTCGACCATGAGGTCATTATAGTCAATCATATCTAAGATCAACCTGATGTTATTACTAATGTGTCGACCATGAGGTCATTATAGTCAATCATATCTAAGATCAACCTGATGTTATTACTAATGTGTCGACCATGAGGTCATTATAGTCAATCATATCTAAGATCAACCTGATGTTATTACTAATGTGTCGACCATGAGGTCATTATAGTCAATCATATCTAAGATCAACCTGATGTTATTACTAATGTGTCGACCATGAGGTCATTATAGTCAATCATATCTAAGATCAACCTGATGTTATTACTAATGTGTCGACCATGAGGTCATTATAGTCAATCATATCTAAGATCAACCTGATGTTATTACTAATGTGTCGACCATGAGGTCATTATAGTCAATCATATCTAAGATCAACCTGATGTTATTACTAATGTGTCGACCATGAGGTCATTATAGTCAATCATATCTAAGATCAACCTGATGTTATTACTAATGTGTCGACCATGAGGTCATTATAGTCAATCATATCTAAGATCAACCTGATGTTATTACTAATGTGTCGACCATGAGGTCATTATAGTCAATCATATCTAAGATCAACCTGATGTTATTACTAATGTGTCGACCATGAGGTCATTATAGTCAATCATATCTAAGATCAACCTGATGTTATTACTAATGTGTCGACCATGAGGTCATTATAGTCAATCATATCTAAGATCAACCTGATGTTATTACTAATGTGTCGACCATGAGGTCATTATAGTCAATCATATCTAAGATCAACCTGATGTTATTACTAATGTGTCGACCATGAGGTCATTATAGTCAATCATATCTAAGATCAACCTGATGTTATTACTAATGTGTCGACCATGAGGTCATTATAGTCAATCATATCTAAGATCAACCTGATGTTATTACTAATGTGTCGACCATGAGGTCATTATAGTCAATCATATCTAAGATCAACCTGATGTTATTACTAATGTGTCGACCATGAGGTCATTATAGTCAATCATATCTAAGATCAACCTGATGTTATTACTAATGTGTCGACCATGAGGTCATTATAGTCAATCATATCTAAGATCAACCTGATGTTATTACTAATGTGTCGACCATGAGGTCATTATAGTCAATCATATCTAAGATCAACCTGATGTTATTACTAATGTGTCGACCATGAGGTCATTATAGTCAATCATATCTAAGATCAACCTGATGTTATTACTAATGTGTCGACCATGAGGTCATTATAGTCAATCATATCTAAGATCAACCTGATGTTATTACTAATGTGTCGACCATGAGGTCATTATAGTCAATCATATCTAAGATCAACCTGATGTTATTACTAATGTGTCGACCATGAGGTCATTATAGTCAATCATATCTAAGATCAACCTGATGTTATTACTAATGTGTCGACCATGAGGTCATTATAGTCAATCATATCTAAGATCAACCTGATGTTATTACTAATGTGTCGACCATGAGGTCATTATAGTCAATCATATCTAAGATCAACCTGATGTTATTACTAATGTGTCGACCATGAGGTCATTATAGTCAATCATATCTAAGATCAACCTGATGTTATTACTAATGTGTCGACCATGAGGTCATTATAGTCAATCATATCTAAGATCAACCTGATGTTATTACTAATGTGTCGACCATGAGGTCATTATAGTCAATCATATCTAAGATCAACCTGATGTTATTACTAATGTGTCGACCATGAGGTCATTATAGTCAATCATATCTAAGATCAACCTGATGTTATTACTAATGTGTCGACCATGAGGTCATTATAGTCAATCATATCTAAGATCAACCTGATGTTATTACTAATGTGTCGACCATGAGGTCATTATAGTCAATCATATCTAAGATCAACCTGATGTTATTACTAATGTGTCGACCATGAGGTCATTATAGTCAATCATATCTAAGATCAACCTGATGTTATTACTAATGTGTCGACCATGAGGTCATTATAGTCAATCATATCTAAGATCAACCTGATGTTATTACTAATGTGTCGACCATGAGGTCATTATAGTCAATCATATCTAAGATCAACCTGATGTTATTACTAATGTGTCGACCATGAGGTCATTATAGTCAATCATATCTAAGATCAACCTGATGTTATTACTAATGTGTCGACCATGAGGTCATTATAGTCAATCATATCTAAGATCAACCTGATGTTATTACTAATGTGTCGACCATGAGGTCATTATAGTCAATCATATCTAAGATCAACCTGATGTTATTACTAATGTGTCGACCATGAGGTCATTATAGTCAATCATATCTAAGATCAACCTGATGTTATTACTAATGTGTCGACCATGAGGTCATTATAGTCAATCATATCTAAGATCAACCTGATGTTATTACTAATGTGTCGACCATGAGGTCATTATAGTCAATCATATCTAAGATCAACCTGATGTTATTACTAATGTGTCGACCATGAGGTCATTATAGTCAATCATATCTAAGATCAACCTGATGTTATTACTAATGTGTCGACCATGAGGTCATTATAGTCAATCATATCTAAGATCAACCTGATGTTATTACTAATGTGTCGACCATGAGGTCATTATAGTCAATCATATCTAAGATCAACCTGATGTTATTACTAATGTGTCGACCATGAGGTCATTATAGTCAATCATATCTAAGATCAACCTGATGTTATTACTAATGTGTCGACCATGAGGTCATTATAGTCAATCATATCTAAGATCAACCTGATGTTATTACTAATGTGTCGACCATGAGGTCATTATAGTCAATCATATCTAAGATCAACCTGATGTTATTACTAATGTGTCGACCATGAGGTCATTATAGTCAATCATATCTAAGATCAACCTGATGTTATTACTAATGTGTCGACCATGAGGTCATTATAGTCAATCATATCTAAGATCAACCTGATGTTATTACTAATGTGTCGACCATGAGGTCATTATAGTCAATCATATCTAAGATCAACCTGATGTTATTACTAATGTGTCGACCATGAGGTCATTATAGTCAATCATATCTAAGATCAACCTGATGTTATTACTAATGTGTCGACCATGAGGTCATTATAGTCAATCATATCTAAGATCAACCTGATGTTATTACTAATGTGTCGACCATGAGGTCATTATAGTCAATCATATCTAAGATCAACCTGATGTTATTACTAATGTGTCGACCATGAGGTCATTATAGTCAATCATATCTAAGATCAACCTGATGTTATTACTAATGTGTCGACCATGAGGTCATTATAGTCAATCATATCTAAGATCAACCTGATGTTATTACTAATGTGTCGACCATGAGGTCATTATAGTCAATCATATCTAAGATCAACCTGATGTTATTACTAATGTGTCGACCATGAGGTCATTATAGTCAATCATATCTAAGATCAACCTGATGTTATTACTAATGTGTCGACCATGAGGTCATTATAGTCAATCATATCTAAGATCAACCTGATGTTATTACTAATGTGTCGACCATGAGGTCATTATAGTCAATCATATCTAAGATCAACCTGATGTTATTACTAATGTGTCGACCATGAGGTCATTATAGTCAATCATATCTAAGATCAACCTGATGTTATTACTAATGTGTCGACCATGAGGTCATTATAGTCAATCATATCTAAGATCAACCTGATGTTATTACTAATGTGTCGACCATGAGGTCATTATAGTCAATCATATCTAAGATCAACCTGATGTTATTACTAATGTGTCGACCATGAGGTCATTATAGTCAATCATATCTAAGATCAACCTGATGTTATTACTAATGTGTCGACCATGAGGTCATTATAGTCAATCATATCTAAGATCAACCTGATGTTATTACTAATGTGTCGACCATGAGGTCATTATAGTCAATCATATCTAAGATCAACCTGATGTTATTACTAATGTGTCGACCATGAGGTCATTATAGTCAATCATATCTAAGATCAACCTGATGTTATTACTAATGTGTCGACCATGAGGTCATTATAGTCAATCATATCTAAGATCAACCTGATGTTATACTAATGTGTCGACCATGAGGTCATTATAGTCAATCATATCTAAGATCAACCTGATGTTATTACTAATGTGTCGACCATGAGGTCATTATAGTCAATCATATCTAGATCAACCTGATGTTATTACTAATGTGTCGACCATGAGGTCATTATAGTCAATCATATCTAAGATCAACCTGATGTTATTACTAATGTGTCGACCATGAGGTCATTATAGTCAATCATATCTAAGATCAACCTGATGTTATTACTAATGTGTCGACCATGAGGTCATTATAGTCAATCATATCTAAGATCAACCTGATGTTATTACTAATGTGTCGACCATGAGGTCATTATAGTCAATCATATCTAAGATCAACCTGATGTTATTACTAATGTGTCGACCATGAGGTCATTATAGTCAATCATATCTAAGATCAACCTGATGTTATTACTAATGTGTCGACCATGAGGTCATTATAGTCAATCATATCTAAGATCAACCTGATGTTATTACTAATGTGTCGACCATGAGGTCATTATAGTCAATCATATCTAAGATCAACCTGATGTTATTACTAATGTGTCGACCATGAGGTCATTATAGTCAATCATATCTAAGATCAACCTGATGTTATTACTAATGTGTCGACCATGAGGTCATTATAGTCAATCATATCTAAGATCAACCTGATGTTATTACTAATGTGTCGACCATGAGGTCATTATAGTCAATCATATCTAAGATCAACCTGATGTTATTACTAATGTGTCGACCATGAGGTCATTATAGTCAATCATATCTAAGATCAACCTGATGTTATTACTAATGTGTCGACCATGAGGTCATTATAGTCAATCATATCTAAGATCAACCTGATGTTATTACTAATGTGTCGACCATGAGGTCATTATAGTCAATCATATCTAAGATCAACCTGATGTTATTACTAATGTGTCGACCATGAGGTCATTATAGTCAATCATATCTAAGATCAACCTGATGTTATTACTAATGTGTCGACCATGAGGTCATTATAGTCAATCATATCTAAGATCAACCTGATGTTATTACTAATGTGTCGACCATGAGGTCATTATAGTCAATCATATCTAAGATCAACCTGATGTTATTACTAATGTGTCGACCATGAGGTCATTATAGTCAATCATATCTAAGATCAACCTGATGTTATTACTAATGTGTCGACCATGAGGTCATTATAGTCAATCATATCTAAGATCAACCTGATGTTATTACTAATGTGTCGACCATGAGGTCATTATAGTCAATCATATCTAAGATCAACCTGATGTTATTACTAATGTGTCGACCATGAGGTCATTATAGTCAATCATATCTAAGATCAACCTGATGTTATTACTAATGTGTCGACCATGAGGTCATTATAGTCAATCATATCTAAGATCAACCTGATGTTATTACTAATGTGTCGACCATGAGGTCATTATAGTCAATCATATCTAAGATCAACCTGATGTTATTACTAATGTGTCGACCATGAGGTCATTATAGTCAATCATATCTAAGATCAACCTGATGTTATTACTAATGTGTCGACCATGAGGTCATTATAGTCAATCATATCTAAGATCAACCTGATGTTATTACTAATGTGTCGACCATGAGGTCATTATAGTCAATCATATCTAAGATCAACCTGATGTTATTACTAATGTGTCGACCATGAGGTCATTATAGTCAATCATATCTAAGATCAACCTGATGTTATTACTAATGTGTCGACCATGAGGTCATTATAGTCAATCATATCTAAGATCAACCTGATGTTATTACTAATGTGTCGACCATGAGGTCATTATAGTCAATCATATCTAAGATCAACCTGATGTTATTACTAATGTGTCGACCATGAGGTCATTATAGTCAATCATATCTAAGATCAACCTGATGTTATTACTAATGTGTCGACCATGAGGTCATTATAGTCAATCATATCTAAGATCAACCTGATGTTATTACTAATGTGTCGACCATGAGGTCATTATAGTCAATCATATCTAAGATCAACCTGATGTTATTACTAATGTGTCGACCATGAGGTCATTATAGTCAATCATATCTAAGATCAACCTGATGTTATTACTAATGTGTCGACCATGAGGTCATTATAGTCAATCATATCTAAGATCAACCTGATGTTATTACTAATGTGTCGACCATGAGGTCATTATAGTCAATCATATCTAAGATCAACCTGATGTTATTACTAATGTGTCGACCATGAGGTCATTATAGTCAATCATATCTAAGATCAACCTGATGTTATTACTAATGTGTCGACCATGAGGTCATTATAGTCAATCATATCTAAGATCAACCTGATGTTATTACTAATGTGTCGACCATGAGGTCATTATAGTCAATCATATCTAAGATCAACCTGATGTTATTACTAATGTGTCGACCATGAGGTCATTATAGTCAATCATATCTAAGATCAACCTGATGTTATTACTAATGTGTCGACCATGAGGTCATTATAGTCAATCATATCTAAGATCAACCTGATGTTATTACTAATGTGTCGACCATGAGGTCATTATAGTCAATCATATCTAAGATCAACCTGATGTTATTACTAATGTGTCGACCATGAGGTCATTATAGTCAATCATATCTAAGATCAACCTGATGTTATTACTAATGTGTCGACCATGAGGTCATTATAGTCAATCATATCTAAGATCAACCTGATGTTATTACTAATGTGTCGACCATGAGGTCATTATAGTCAATCATATCTAAGATCAACCTGATGTTATTACTAATGTGTCGACCATGAGGTCATTATAGTCAATCATATCTAAGATCAACCTGATGTTATTACTAATGTGTCGACCATGAGGTCATTATAGTCAATCATATCTAAGATCAACCTGATGTTATTACTAATGTGTCGACCATGAGGTCATTATAGTCAATCATATCTAAGATCAACCTGATGTTATTACTAATGTGTCGACCATGAGGTCATTATAGTCAATCATATCTAAGATCAACCTGATGTTATTACTAATGTGTCGACCATGAGGTCATTATAGTCAATCATATCTAAGATCAACCTGATGTTATTACTAATGTGTCGACCATGAGGTCATTATAGTCAATCATATCTAAGATCAACCTGATGTTATTACTAATGTGTCGACCATGAGGTCATTATAGTCAATCATATCTAAGATCAACCTGATGTTATTACTAATGTGTCGACCATGAGGTCATTATAGTCAATCATATCTAAGATCAACCTGATGTTATTACTAATGTGTCGACCATGAGGTCATTATAGTCAATCATATCTAAGATCAACCTGATGTTATTACTAATGTGTCGACCATGAGGTCATTATAGTCAATCATATCTAAGATCAACCTGATGTTATTACTAATGTGTCGACCATGAGGTCATTATAGTCAATCATATCTAAGATCAACCTGATGTTATTACTAATGTGTCGACCATGAGGTCATTATAGTCAATCATATCTAAGATCAACCTGATGTTATTACTAATGTGTCGACCATGAGGTCATTATAGTCAATCATATCTAAGATCAACCTGATGTTATTACTAATGTGTCGACCATGAGGTCATTATAGTCAATCATATCTAAGATCAACCTGATGTTATTACTAATGTGTCGACCATGAGGTCATTATAGTCAATCATATCTAAGATCAACCTGATGTTATTACTAATGTGTCGACCATGAGGTCATTATAGTCAATCATATCTAAGATCAACCTGATGTTATTACTAATGTGTCGACCATGAGGTCATTATAGTCAATCATATCTAAGATCAACCTGATGTTATTACTAATGTGTCGACCATGAGGTCATTATAGTCAATCATATCTAAGATCAACCTGATGTTATTACTAATGTGTCGACCATGAGGTCATTATAGTCAATCATATCTAAGATCAACCTGATGTTATTACTAATGTGTCGACCATGAGGTCATTATAGTCAATCATATCTAAGATCAACCTGATGTTATTACTAATGTGTCGACCATGAGGTCATTATAGTCAATCATATCTAAGATCAACCTGATGTTATTACTAATGTGTCGACCATGAGGTCATTATAGTCAATCATATCTAAGATCAACCTGATGTTATTACTAATGTGTCGACCATGAGGTCATTATAGTCAATCATATCTAAGATCAACCTGATGTTATTACTAATGTGTCGACCATGAGGTCATTATAGTCAATCATATCTAAGATCAACCTGATGTTATTACTAATGTGTCGACCATGAGGTCATTATAGTCAATCATATCTAAGATCAACCTGATGTTATTACTAATGTGTCGACCATGAGGTCATTATAGTCAATCATATCTAAGATCAACCTGATGTTATTACTAATGTGTCGACCATGAGGTCATTATAGTCAATCATATCTAAGATCAACCTGATGTTATTACTAATGTGTCGACCATGAGGTCATTATAGTCAATCATATCTAAGATCAACCTGATGTTATTACTAATGTGTCGACCATGAGGTCATTATAGTCAATCATATCTAAGATCAACCTGATGTTATTACTAATGTGTCGACCATGAGGTCATTATAGTCAATCATATCTAAGATCAACCTGATGTTATTACTAATGTGTCGACCATGAGGTCATTATAGTCAATCATATCTAAGATCAACCTGATGTTATTACTAATGTGTCGACCATGAGGTCATTATAGTCAATCATATCTAAGATCAACCTGATGTTATTACTAATGTGTCGACCATGAGGTCATTATAGTCAATCATATCTAAGATCAACCTGATGTTATTACTAATGTGTCGACCATGAGGTCATTATAGTCAATCATATCTAAGATCAACCTGATGTTATTACTAATGTGTCGACCATGAGGTCATTATAGTCAATCATATCTAAGATCAACCTGATGTTATTACTAATGTGTCGACCATGAGGTCATTATAGTCAATCATATCTAAGATCAACCTGATGTTATTACTAATGTGTCGACCATGAGGTCATTATAGTCAATCATATCTAAGATCAACCTGATGTTATTACTAATGTGTCGACCATGAGGTCATTATAGTCAATCATATCTAAGATCAACCTGATGTTATTACTAATGTGTCGACCATGAGGTCATTATAGTCAATCATATCTAAGATCAACCTGATGTTATTACTAATGTGTCGACCATGAGGTCATTATAGTCAATCATATCTAAGATCAACCTGATGTTATTACTAATGTGTCGACCATGAGGTCATTATAGTCAATCATATCTAAGATCAACCTGATGTTATTACTAATGTGTCGACCATGAGGTCATTATAGTCAATCATATCTAAGATCAACCTGATGTTATTACTAATGTGTCGACCATGAGGTCATTATAGTCAATCATATCTAAGATCAACCTGATGTTATTACTAATGTGTCGACCATGAGGTCATTATAGTCAATCATATCTAAGATCAACCTGATGTTATTACTAATGTGTCGACCATGAGGTCATTATAGTCAATCATATCTAAGATCAACCTGATGTTATTACTAATGTGTCGACCATGAGGTCATTATAGTCAATCATATCTAAGATCAACCTGATGTTATTACTAATGTGTCGACCATGAGGTCATTATAGTCAATCATATCTAAGATCAACCTGATGTTATTACTAATGTGTCGACCATGAGGTCATTATAGTCAATCATATCTAAGATCAACCTGATGTTATTACTAATGTGTCGACCATGAGGTCATTATAGTCAATCATATCTAAGATCAACCTGATGTTATTACTAATGTGTCGACCATGAGGTCATTATAGTCAATCATATCTAAGATCAACCTGATGTTATTACTAATGTGTCGACCATGAGGTCATTATAGTCAATCATATCTAAGATCAACCTGATGTTATTACTAATGTGTCGACCATGAGGTCATTATAGTCAATCATATCTAAGATCAACCTGATGTTATTACTAATGTGTCGACCATGAGGTCATTATAGTCAATCATATCTAAGATCAACCTGATGTTATTACTAATGTGTCGACCATGAGGTCATTATAGTCAATCATATCTAAGATCAACCTGATGTTATTACTAATGTGTCGACCATGAGGTCATTATAGTCAATCATATCTAAGATCAACCTGATGTTATTACTAATGTGTCGACCATGAGGTCATTATAGTCAATCATATCTAAGATCAACCTGATGTTATTACTAATGTGTCGACCATGAGGTCATTATAGTCAATCATATCTAAGATCAACCTGATGTTATTACTAATGTGTCGACCATGAGGTCATTATAGTCAATCATATCTAAGATCAACCTGATGTTATTACTAATGTGTCGACCATGAGGTCATTATAGTCAATCATATCTAAGATCAACCTGATGTTATTACTAATGTGTCGACCATGAGGTCATTATAGTCAATCATATCTAAGATCAACCTGATGTTATTACTAATGTGTCGACCATGAGGTCATTATAGTCAATCATATCTAAGATCAACCTGATGTTATTACTAATGTGTCGACCATGAGGTCATTATAGTCAATCATATCTAAGATCAACCTGATGTTATTACTAATGTGTCGACCATGAGGTCATTATAGTCAATCATATCTAAGATCAACCTGATGTTATTACTAATGTGTCGACCATGAGGTCATTATAGTCAATCATATCTAAGATCAACCTGATGTTATTACTAATGTGTCGACCATGAGGTCATTATAGTCAATCATATCTAAGATCAACCTGATGTTATTACTAATGTGTCGACCATGAGGTCATTATAGTCAATCATATCTAAGATCAACCTGATGTTATTACTAATGTGTCGACCATGAGGTCATTATAGTCAATCATATCTAAGATCAACCTGATGTTATTACTAATGTGTCGACCATGAGGTCATTATAGTCAATCATATCTAAGATCAACCTGATGTTATTACTAATGTGTCGACCATGAGGTCATTATAGTCAATCATATCTAAGATCAACCTGATGTTATTACTAATGTGTCGACCATGAGGTCATTATAGTCAATCATATCTAAGATCAACCTGATGTTATTACTAATGTGTCGACCATGAGGTCATTATAGTCAATCATATCTAAGATCAACCTGATGTTATTACTAATGTGTCGACCATGAGGTCATTATAGTCAATCATATCTAAGATCAACCTGATGTTATTACTAATGTGTCGACCATGAGGTCATTATAGTCAATCATATCTAAGATCAACCTGATGTTATTACTAATGTGTCGACCATGAGGTCATTATAGTCAATCATATCTAAGATCAACCTGATGTTATTACTAATGTGTCGACCATGAGGTCATTATAGTCAATCATATCTAAGATCAACCTGATGTTATTACTAATGTGTCGACCATGAGGTCATTATAGTCAATCATATCTAAGATCAACCTGATGTTATTACTAATGTGTCGACCATGAGGTCATTATAGTCAATCATATCTAAGATCAACCTGATGTTATTACTAATGTGTCGACCATGAGGTCATTATAGTCAATCATATCTAAGATCAACCTGATGTTATTACTAATGTGTCGACCATGAGGTCATTATAGTCAATCATATCTAAGATCAACCTGATGTTATTACTAATGTGTCGACCATGAGGTCATTATAGTCAATCATATCTAAGATCAACCTGATGTTATTACTAATGTGTCGACCATGAGGTCATTATAGTCAATCATATCTAAGATCAACCTGATGTTATTACTAATGTGTCGACCATGAGGTCATTATAGTCAATCATATCTAAGATCAACCTGATGTTATTACTAATGTGTCGACCATGAGGTCATTATAGTCAATCATATCTAAGATCAACCTGATGTTATTACTAATGTGTCGACCATGAGGTCATTATAGTCAATCATATCTAAGATCAACCTGATGTTATTACTAATGTGTCGACCATGAGGTCATTATAGTCAATCATATCTAAGATCAACCTGATGTTATTACTAATGTGTCGACCATGAGGTCATTATAGTCAATCATATCTAAGATCAACCTGATGTTATTACTAATGTGTCGACCATGAGGTCATTATAGTCAATCATATCTAAGATCAACCTGATGTTATTACTAATGTGTCGACCATGAGGTCATTATAGTCAATCATATCTAAGATCAACCTGATGTTATTACTAATGTGTCGACCATGAGGTCATTATAGTCAATCATATCTAAGATCAACCTGATGTTATTACTAATGTGTCGACCATGAGGTCATTATAGTCAATCATATCTAAGATCAACCTGATGTTATTACTAATGTGTCGACCATGAGGTCATTATAGTCAATCATATCTAAGATCAACCTGATGTTATTACTAATGTGTCGACCATGAGGTCATTATAGTCAATCATATCTAAGATCAACCTGATGTTATTACTAATGTGTCGACCATGAGGTCATTATAGTCAATCATATCTAAGATCAACCTGATGTTATTACTAATGTGTCGACCATGAGGTCATTATAGTCAATCATATCTAAGATCAACCTGATGTTATTACTAATGTGTCGACCATGAGGTCATTATAGTCAATCATATCTAAGATCAACCTGATGTTATTACTAATGTGTCGACCATGAGGTCATTATAGTCAATCATATCTAAGATCAACCTGATGTTATTACTAATGTGTCGACCATGAGGTCATTATAGTCAATCATATCTAAGATCAACCTGATGTTATTACTAATGTGTCGACCATGAGGTCATTATAGTCAATCATATCTAAGATCAACCTGATGTTATTACTAATGTGTCGACCATGAGGTCATTATAGTCAATCATATCTAAGATCAACCTGATGTTATTACTAATGTGTCGACCATGAGGTCATTATAGTCAATCATATCTAAGATCAACCTGATGTTATTACTAATGTGTCGACCATGAGGTCATTATAGTCAATCATATCTAAGATCAACCTGATGTTATTACTAATGTGTCGACCATGAGGTCATTATAGTCAATCATATCTAAGATCAACCTGATGTTATTACTAATGTGTCGACCATGAGGTCATTATAGTCAATCATATCTAAGATCAACCTGATGTTATTACTAATGTGTCGACCATGAGGTCATTATAGTCAATCATATCTAAGATCAACCTGATGTTATTACTAATGTGTCGACCATGAGGTCATTATAGTCAATCATATCTAAGATCAACCTGATGTTATTACTAATGTGTCGACCATGAGGTCATTATAGTCAATCATATCTAAGATCAACCTGATGTTATTACTAATGTGTCGACCATGAGGTCATTATAGTCAATCATATCTAAGATCAACCTGATGTTATTACTAATGTGTCGACCATGAGGTCATTATAGTCAATCATATCTAAGATCAACCTGATGTTATTACTAATGTGTCGACCATGAGGTCATTATAGTCAATCATATCTAAGATCAACCTGATGTTATTACTAATGTGTCGACCATGAGGTCATTATAGTCAATCATATCTAAGATCAACCTGATGTTATTACTAATGTGTCGACCATGAGGTCATTATAGTCAATCATATCTAAGATCAACCTGATGTTATTACTAATGTGTCGACCATGAGGTCATTATAGTCAATCATATCTAAGATCAACCTGATGTTATTACTAATGTGTCGACCATGAGGTCATTATAGTCAATCATATCTAAGATCAACCTGATGTTATTACTAATGTGTCGACCATGAGGTCATTATAGTCAATCATATCTAAGATCAACCTGATGTTATTACTAATGTGTCGACCATGAGGTCATTATAGTCAATCATATCTAAGATCAACCTGATGTTATTACTAATGTGTCGACCATGAGGTCATTATAGTCAATCATATCTAAGATCAACCTGATGTTATTACTAATGTGTCGACCATGCATAAAACCAGATTGTTCTTCATCAATTATATGATGCAAGCCTTGTTTCGACCTCTTAGAAAATACAAGGGCAAATCATTTCCCATTGTTATTCAACAGGCTAATGACTCTCAACTTGTCTATATAAAGACTATTAGGTTTGGGAATCAGTAATGGGTCTCCAGTTGTCTATATAAAGACTATTAGGTTTGGGAATCAGTAATTCCAACCTCCTTGAAGGAAGCCGGTAACTCCCCTTTTCTATTGATTCTTGAAACATAGCAAGAATGAAAGGAATCAATTTATCATTGAATGCTTTATAAAACTAGCTCGTAAAACCATAATTTCCAGCCGACCTATTGTCCTTAAGGCTTTTAATAGTCTTTTATCTCAATTTCAGATAGCTCATCATCACAAAAATCCCAGAAATCATTATCTATCTTCTTAGCAATGTTTTCTACATTGTCTAAGAAAGGATCCATATTGGAAGTTGACTGGGTTGGTGTATACAGGAAGTTGACTGGGAAGGTGTATACAGGAAGTTGACTGGGGACCAGACGAGGAATCAACATACTACTTTACTGAGAAACGGTAACGTAAGGATCCCAGTAACCAAGAAAACAACAAACAATATGTCTCAAAAACTCACTCAGGAGACAAACGCACATAATTCAAGCTTCAGCAAAGGACGACGGAACACACACCTCTTTTAACAGGGGAATATAGTGAGTAAATAGGACACAACTGAGTGTGGTTAATGTCTCTAGGACGGTCTCTGCTGTCCTCTGGTGACAGGTGAAACCATGACAACCTGAGTGTGGTTAATATCTCTAGGACGGTCTCTGCTGTCCTCTGGGCACAGGTGTAAACATGACATAAACATGTCAGTAGAAAACCTAAACAGTTTCTTTAACCTCTCAGCTTCCCTATCAAATTAAACACGTTAAGCAGACAACCTAAGAAAAATAACAACAATGACAAATGGTTTGATGAAGAATGTGGAAAAACTATCCAACCAAAAAGACAGAGACCCGGAAAACCTGAGTCTACGCCTTCACTATGGTGAATCACTAAAACAATACAGAAATACACTACGGAAAAAGAAGGAACAGCACGTCAGAAATCAGCTCAATGTAATTGAAGAATCTATAGACTCTAACCACTTCTGGAAAACAGGAGAACACTAAACAAACAACAACACAAAGAATTATCTATCCAAAATGGAGATGTATTGGTGAACCACTTCTCTGATCTGTTTGGGCATATAACAACAAACAACAAAAACATGATCAAATACAAATCTTAGAATCAACTATTAAAGACCAGAACCCACTGGATTCCAGAACCCACTGGATTCCAGAACCCACTGGATTCCAGAACCCACTGGATTCTCCAATAGGAAGCGATTCCCAAACCTTCCTTAACAAAGCCATCACCTACAGAGAGATGAACCTGGAGAAGAGTCCCCTAAGCAAGCTGGTCCTGGGGCTCTGATCACAAACACAAACACACCCCACAGAGCCCCGGGACAGCAGCAAAATTAGACCCAACCAAATCATGAGAAAACAAAAACATAATTACATTAACAAAGAAAAATAATTAACGAATCTAGAATTCGAAAACAAATCTAATTTTGATAAACCCCCATATCTACTGGGTGAAATACCACAGTGTTGCATCACAGCAGCAAGATGTGTGACCTGTTGAAAAGAAAAGGGCAACCAGTGAAGAACAAACACCGTTGTAAATACACCCCATATTTATGCTTATTTATGTTCCCTTTTGTACTTTAACTATTTCCACATCATTACAACACTGTATATATAATATGACATTTGAAATGTCTTTATTCATTTGGAACTTTTGTGTGAGTGTAATATTTACTGTTCATTGTTTATTTCACTTTTATTTATTATCTATTAATTTGCTTTGGCACTGTAAACATATGTTTCCCAGTCCAACAAAGGAGGGAGGGATTGGAGGGAGGAATTGGAGAGAGGGAGAGAATGAAAGAGTGAGAGGCGGGATTGGAGAGAGGGAGAGGAGGAATGGAGAGAGGGAGAGGTGGGAAGAGAGGTGGGAATGAGAGAGAGGGGAGAGAAGGAGAGAGAGGGGAGAGAAGGAGAGAGAGAGGATGGAAGGAGAGAGGGAGAGGTGGGAAGGAGAGAGGGAGAGGTGGGAAGGAGAGAGAGGGAGAGGAGGGAAGGAGAGAGGGGGAGGAGGGAAGGAGAGAGGGAGAAGAGGGAAGGAGAAAGAGAGAGGTGGGAAGGAGAGAGAGAGGGGAGAAAAGGGGAGAGAGGAGAGAGAAGGAGAGAGAGAGGAGGGAAGGAGAGAGGGAGAGGTGGGAAGGAGAGAGAGGGAGATGAGGGAAGGAGAGAGGGAGAGGAGGTAGGGAAGGAGAGAGGGAGAGGAGGGAAGGAGAGAGAGGGGAGAGAAGGAGAGAGAGGAGTGAAGGAGAGAGGGAGAGGTGGGAAGGAGAGAGAGGAGGGAAGGAGAGAGAGAGGAGGGAAGGAGAGAGAGAGGTGGGAAGGAGAGAGATGAGAGAGAGGAGGGAAAGAGAGAGGGAGAAGTGGGATGGAGAGAGAAAGAGGAGGATAGATTCATAGATAGATAGATAGATAGATAGATAGATACATAGATAGATTGGGAATTTGGTTGATGGAGTACCACCACCCCCTAGTGGCCGCTATGATGAATACACTGCAGTTCACTCTTCTTTCCAGCAGAGAGCAGTAACGCTCATCTGTTGAATTTCTGAAAGAGGAGTTACTAGCCTGGATGACAGTCTGTTAGCCTGGATGCCAGTCTGTTAGCCTGGGTGTCAGTCTGTTGGCCTGGATGCCAGTCTGTTAGCCTGGTTGTAAGTCTGTTAGCCTGGGTGTCAGTCTGTTAGCCTGGGTGTCAGTCTGTTAGCCTGGGTGTCAGTCTGTTACCCTGAGTCAGTCTGTTAGCGTGGGTGTCAGTTTGTTAGCCTGGGTGTCAGTCTGTTAGCCTGGGTGTCCGTCTGTTAGCCTGGGTGTCCGTCTGTTAGCCTGGGTGCCCGTCTGTTAGCCTAGGTGTCAGTCTGTTACCCTGAGTCAGCCTGTTAGCGTGGGTGTCAGTTTGTTATCCTGGGTGTCAGTCTGTTACCCTGAGTCAGTTTGTTAGCCTGGGTGTCAGTCTGTTAGCCTGGGTGTCAGTCTGTTAGCCTGGGTGTCAGTCTGTTACCCTGAGTCAGTCTGTTAGCGTGGGTGTCAGTTTGTTAGCCTGGGTGTCAGTCTGTTAGCCTGGGTGTCCGTCTGTTAGCCTGGGTGTCCGTCTGTTAGCCTGGGTGCCCGTCTGTTAGCCTAGGTGTCAGTCTGTTACCCTGAGTCAGCCTGTTAGCGTGGGTGTCAGTTTGTTATCCTGGGTGTCAGTCTGTTACCCTGAGTCAGTTTGTTAGCCTGGGTGTCAGTCTGTTACCCTGAGTCAGTTTGTTAGCCTGGGTGTCAGTCTGTTACCCTGAGTCAGTTTGTTATATTGTTTGTCCGTCTGTTAACCTGGGTGTCAGTCTGTTAGCCTGGGTACCAGTCTGTTAACCTGGGTGTCTGTCTGTTAGCCTAGGTGTCAGTCTGTTAGCCTGGGTGTCAGTCTGTTAGCCTGGGTGTCAGTTTGTTAGCCTGGGTGTCAGTCTGTTAGCCTGGGTACCAGTCTGTTAACCTGGGTGTCTGTCTGTTAGCCTGGGTGTCAGTCTGTTAGCCTGGGTGTCAGTCTGTTAGCCTGAGTCAGTTTGTTAGCCTGGGTGTCCGTCTGTTACCCTGAGTCAGTTTGTTATATTGTTTGTCCGTCTGTTAACCTGGGTGTCAGTCTGTTAGCCTGGGTACCAGTCTGTTAACCTGGGTGTCAGTCTGTTAGCCTGGGTACCAGTCTGTTAACCTGGGTGTCTGTCTATTAGCCTGGGTGTCAGTCTGTTAGCCTGGGTGTCAGTCTGTTAGCCTGGGTGTCAGTTTGTTAGCCTGGGTGTCAGTCTGTTAACCTGGGTGTCAGTCTGTTAGCCTGGGTACCAGTCTGTTAACCTGGGTGTCTGTCTGTTAGCCTGGGTGTCAGTCTGTTAGCCTGGGTGTCAGTCTGTTAGCCTGGGTGTCAGTTTGTTAGCCTGGGTGTCAGTCTGTTAGCCTGGGTTCCAGTCTGTTAACCTGGGTGTCTGTCTGTTAGCCTGGATGCCAGTCTGTTAGCCTGGGTGTCCGTCTGTTAGCCTGGATGCCAGTCTGTTAGCCTGGTTGTCAGTCTGTTAGCCTGGGTGTCAGTCTGTTAGCCTGGGTGTCAGTCTGTTAGCCTGAGTCAGTCTGTTAGCGTGGGTGTCAGTTTGTTAGCCTGGGTGTCAGTCTGTTAGCCTGGGTGTCCGTCTGTTAGCCTGGGTCAGTTTGTTAGCCTGGGTGTCAGTCTGTTACCCTGAGTCAGTTTGTTAGCCTGGGTGTCTGTCTGTTAGCCTGGGTGTCAGTCTGTTAGCCTGGGTGTCAGTCTGTTAGCCTGGGTGTCAGTCTGTTAAGCCTGGGTACCAGTCTGTTAACCTGGGTGTCTGTCTGTTAGCCTGGGTGTCAGTCTGTTAGCCTGGGTGTCCGTCTGTTAGCCTGGGTACCAGTCTGTTAACCTGGGTGTCTGTCTGTTAGCCTGGGTGTCAGTCTGTTAGCCTGGGTGTCAGTCTGTTAGCCTGGGTGTCAGTCTGTTAGCCTGGGTGTCAGTTTGTTAGCCTGGGTGTCAGTCTGTTAGCTTGGGTACCAGTCTGTTAACCTGGGTGTCTGTCTGTTAGCCTGGGTGTCAGTCTGTTAGCCTGGGTGTCAGTCTGTTAGCCTGGGTGTCAGTCTGTTAGCCTGGGTGTCAGTCTGTTACCCTGAGTCAGTCTGTTAGCGTGGGTGTCAGTTTGTTAGCCTGGGTGTCAGTCTGTTAGCCTGGGTGTCCGTCTGTTAGCCTGGGTGCCCGTCTGTTAGCCTAGGTGTCAGTCTGTTACCCTGAGTCAGTCTGTTAGCGTGGGTGTCAGTTTGTTAGCCTGGGTGTCAGTCTGTTACCCTGAGTCAGTTTGTTAGCCTGGGTGTCAGTCTGTTACCCTGAGTCAGTTTGTTAGCCTGGGTGTCAGTCTGTTACCCTGAGTCAGTTTGTTATATTGTTTGTCCGTCTGTTAACCTGGGTGTCAGTCTGTTAGCCTGGGTACCAGTCTGTTAACCTGGGTGTCTGTCTGTTAGCCTGGGTGTCAGTCTGTTAGCCTGGGTGTCAGTCAGTTAGCCTGGGTGTCAGTTTGTTAGCCTGGGTGTCAGTCTGTTAGCCTGGGTACCAGTCTGTTAACCTGGGTGTCTGTCTGTTAGCCTGGGTGTCAGTCTGTTAGCCTGGGTGTCTGTCTGTTAGCCTGGGTGCCCGTCTGTTAGCCTAGGTGTCAGTCTGTTACCCTGAGTCAGTCTGTTAGCGTTGGTGTCAGTTTGTTAGCCTGGGTGTCAGTCTGTTACCCTGAGTCACTTTGTTGGCCTGGGTGTCAGTCTGTTAGCCTGGGTGTCAGTCTGTTAGCCTGGGTGGCAGTCTGTTAGCCTGGGTGTCAGTCTGTTAGCCTGGATGTCAGTCTGTTACCCTGAGTCAGTTTGTTATATTGTTTGTCCGTCTGTTAACCTGGGTGTCAGTCTGTTAGCCTGGGTACCAGTCTGTTAACCTGGGTGTCAGTCTGTTAGCCTGGGTACCAGTCTGTTAACCTGGGTGTCAGTCTGTTAGCCTGGATGTCAGTCTGTTAGACTTAATGTCAGTCTGTTACCCTGAGTCAGTTTGTTATATTGTTTGTCAGTCTGTTAACCTGGGTGTCAGTCTGTTAGCCTGGGTACCAGTCTGTTAACCTGGGTGTCAGTCTGTTAGCCTGGATGTCAGTCTGTCAGCCTGGATGCCAGTCTGTCAGCCTGGGTACCAGTCTGTTAACCTGGGTACCAGTCTGTTAACCTGGGTGTCAGTCTGTTAGCCTGGGTACCAGTCTGTCAGCCTGGGTACCAGTCTGTTAACCTGAGTCAGTTTGTTAGCCTGGGTGTCAGTCTGTAACCCTGAGTCAGTTTGTTAGCCTGGATGTCAGTCTGTTACCCTGAGTCAGTTTGTTAGCCTGGGTGTCAGTCTGTTACCCTGAGTCAGTTTGTTAGCCTGGGTGTCAGTCTGTTACCCTGAGTCAGTTTGTTAGCCTGGGTGTCAGTCTGTTACCCTGAGTCAGTTTGTTATATTGTTTGTCCGTCTGTTAGCCTGGGTACCAGTCTGTTAACCTGGGTGTCAGTCTGTTAGCCTGGGTACCAGTCTGTTAACCTGGGTGTCTGTCTGTTAGCCTGGGTGTCAGTCTGTTAGCCTGGGTGTCAGTCTGTTAGCCTGGGTGTCAGTTTGTTAGCCTGGGTGTCAGTCTGTTAGCCTGGGTACCAGTCTTTTAACCTGGGTATCTGTCTGTTAGCCTGGGTGTCAGTCTGTTAGCCTGGGTGTCAGTCTGTTAGCCTGGGTGTCAGTCTGTTAGCCTGGGTGTCGTCTGTTAGCCTGGGTGCCCGTCTGTTAGCCTAGGTGTCAGTCTGTTACCCTGAGTCAGTCTGTTAGCCTGGGTGTCAGTCTGTTACCCTGAGTCAGTTTGTTAGTCTGGGTGTCAGTCTGTTACCCTGAGTCAGTTTGTTAGCCTGGGTGTCAGTCTGTTACCCTGAGTCAGTTTGTTAGCCTGGGTGTCAGTCTGTTACCCTGAGTCAGTTTGTTAGCCTGGGTGTCAGTCTGTTACCCTGAGTCAGTTTGTTAGCCTGGGTGTCAGTCTGTTACCCTGAGTCGGTTTGTTAGCCTGGGTGTCAGTCTGTTAGCCTGGGTGTCAGTCTGTTAGCCTGGGTGTCAGTCTGTTAGCCTGGATGTCAGTCTGTTACCCTGAGTCAGTTTGTTATATTATTTGTCCGTCTGTTAACCTGGGTGTCAGTCTGTTAGCCTGGGTACCAGTCTGTTAACCTGGGTGTCAGTCTGTTAGCCTGGGTACCAGTCTGTCAGCCTGGGTACCAGTCTGTTAACCTGAGTCAGTTTGTTAGCCTGGGTGTCAGTCTGTAACCCTGAGTCAGTTTGTTAGCCTGGGTGTCAGTCTGTTACCCTGAGTCAGTTTGTTAGCCTCGGTGTCAGTCTGTTACCCTGAGTCAGTTTGTTAGCCTGGGTGTCAGTCTGTTACCCTGAGTCAGTTTGTTAGCCTGGGTGTCAGTCTGTTACCCTGAGTCAGTTTGTTATATTGTTTGTCCGTCTGTTAGCCTGGGTACCAGTCTGTTAACCTGGGTGTCAGTCTGTTAGCCTGGGTACCAGTCTGTTAACCTGGGTGTCTGTCTGTTAGCCTGGGTGTCAGTCTGTTAGCCTGGGTGTCAGTCTGTTAGCCTGGGTGTCAGTTTGTTAGCCTGGGTGTCAGTCTATTAGCCTGGGTACCAGTCTTTTAACCTGGGTATCTGTCTGTTAGCCTGGGTGTCAGTCTGTTAGCCTGGGTGTCAGTCTGTTAGCCTGGGTGTCAGTCTGTTACCCTGAGTCAGTCTGTTAGCGTGGGTGTCAGTTTGTTAGCCTGGGTGTCAGTCTGTTAGCCTGGGTGTCGTCTGTTAGCCTGGGTGCCCGTCTGTTAGCCTAGGTGTCAGTCTGTTACCCTGAGTCAGTCTGTTAGCCTGGGTGTCAGTCTGTTACCCTGAGTCAGTTTGTTAGTCTGGGTGTCAGTCTGTTACCCTGAGTCAGTTTGTTAGCCTGGGTGTCAGTCTGTTACCCTGAGTCAGTTTGTTAGCCTGGGTGTCAGTCTGTTACCCTGAGTCAGTTTGTTAGCCTGGGTGTCAGTCTGTTACCCTGAGTCAGTTTGTTAGCCTGGGTGTCAGTCTGTTACCCTGAGTCGGTTTGTTAGCCTGGGTGTCAGTCTGTTAGCCTGGGTGTCAGTCTGTTAGCCTGGGTGTCAGTCTGTTAGCCTGGATGTCAGTCTGTTACCCTGAGTCAGTTTGTTATATTATTTGTCCGTCTGTTAACCTGGGTGTCAGTCTGTTAGCCTGGGTACCAGTCTGTTAACCTGGGTGTCAGTCTGTTAGCCTGGGTACCAGTCTGTCAGCCTGGGTACCAGTCTGTTAACCTGAGTCAGTTTGTTAGCCTGGGTGTCAGTCTGTAACCCTGAGTCAGTTTGTTAGCCTGGGTGTCAGTCTGTTACCCTGAGTCAGTTTGTTAGCCTCGGTGTCAGTCTGTTACCCTGAGTCAGTTTGTTAGCCTGGGTGTCAGTCTGTTACCCTGAGTCAGTTTGTTAGCCTGGGTGTCAGTCTGTTACCCTGAGTCAGTTTGTTATATTGTTTGTCCGTCTGTTAACCTGGGTGTCAGTCTGTTAGCCTGGGTACCAGTCTGTTAACCTGGGTGTCAGTCTGTTAGCCTGGGTACCAGTCTGTTAACCTGGGTGTCTGTCTGTTAGCCTGGGTGTCAGTCTGTTAGCCTGGGTGTCAGTCTGTTAGCCTGGGTGTCAGTTTGTTAGCCTGGGTGTCAGTCTGTTAGCCTGGGTACCAGTCTGTTAACCTGGGTGTCTGTCTGTTAGCCTGGGTGTCAGTCTGTTAGCCTGGGTGTCAGTCTGTTAGCCTGGGTGTCAGTCTGTTACCCTGAGTCAGTCTGTTAGCGTGGGTGTCCGTTTGTTAGCCTGGGTGTCAGTCTGTTAGCCTGGGTGTCGTCTGTTAGCCTGGGTGCCCGTCTGTTAGCCTAGGTGTCAGTCTGTTACCCTGAGTCAGTCTGTTAGCCTGGGTGTCAGTCTGTTACCCTGAGTCAGTTTGTTAGTCTGGGTGTCAGTCTGTTACCCTGAGTCAGTTTGTTAGCCTGGGTGTCAGTCTGTTACCCTGAGTCAGTTTGTTAGCCTGGGTGTCAGTCTTTTACCCTGAGTCAGTTTGTTAGCCTGGGTGTCAGTCTGTTACCCTGAGTCAGTTTGTTAGCCTGGGTGTCAGTCTGTTACCCTGAGTCGGTTTGTTAGCCTGGGTGTCAGTCTGTTAGCCTGGGTGTCAGTCTGTTAGCCTGGGTGTCAGTCTGTTAGCCTGGATGTCAGTCTGTTACCCTGAGTCAGTTTGTTAGCCTGGGTACAAGTCAACTACAGAAGAGACCAGAGGAGACCAGTCAACTACAGAGGAGACCAGTAAAATACAGAGGAGACCAGAGGAGATCAGTCAACTACAGAGGAGACAAGTCAACTACAGAGGAGACCAGTCAATTACAGAGACCAGAGGAGAACAGTCAACTACAGTGGAGACCAGAGGAGACCAGTCAACTACAGAGGAGACCAGAAGAGACCAGTGAACTACAGAGGGGACCAGGGGAGACCAGTCAACTACAGAGGAGACCAGTCAACTACAGAGGAGACCAGAGGAGACCAGAGACCAGTCAACTACAGAGGAGACCAGTCAACTACAGAGACCAGAGGAGACCAGTCAACTATTGAGGAGACCAGTCAACTACAGAGGAGACCAGTCAACTACAGAGGAGACCAATCAACTAAGAGGAGACCAGTCAACTACAGAGGAGACCAGAGGAGACCGGTCAACTACAGAGGAGACCAGTCAACTACAGAGGGGACCAGTCAACTACAGGAGAGACCAGTGAACTACAGAGGAGACCAAAGGAGACCAGTCAACTACAGAGGAGACCAGAGGAGACCAGTCAACTACAGAGGAGACCAGTCAACTACAGAGGAGACCAAAGGAGACCAGTCAACTACAGAGGAGACCAGAGGAGACCAGTCAACTACAGAGGAGACCAGAGGAGACCAGTCAACTACAGAGGAGACTAATCAACTACAGAGACCAGAGGAGAACAGTCAACTACAGAGGAGACCAGAGGAGACAAGTCAACTACAGAGGAGACTAGTCAACTACAGAGGACACCAGAAGAGACCAGAGGAGAACAGTGAACTACAGAGGAGACCAGAGGAGACCAGTCAACTACAGAGACCAGAGGAGACCAGTCAACTACAGAGGAGACCAGAGGAGACCAGTCAACTACAGAGACCAGAGGAGACCAGTCAACTACAGAGGAGACCAGAGGAGACCAGTCAACTACAGAGACCAGAGGAGACCAGTCAACTATAGAGGAGACCAGTCAACTACAGAGGTGACCAGTTAACCACAGAGGAGACCAGTCAACTACAGAGGAGACCAGTCAACTACAGAAGAGACCAGAGGAGACCAGTCAACTACAGAGACCAGAGGAGACCAGTCAACTATAGAGGAGACCAGTCAACTACAGAGGTGACCAGTCAACCACAGAGGAGACCAGTCAACTACAGAGGAGACCAGTCAACTACAGAAGAGACCAGAGGAGACCAGTCAACTACAGAGGAGACCAGTCAACTACAGAGGAGACTAGAGGATACCAGTCAACTACATAGACCAGAGGAGACCAGTCAACTACAGAGACCAGAGGAGACTAGTCAACTACAGAGACCAGAGGACACCAGTCAACTACAGAGGAGACCAGAGGAGACCAGAGGAGACCAGTCAACTACAGAGGAGACCAGTCAACTACAGAGGAGACCAATCAACTACAGAGGAGACCAGAGGAGACCAGTCAACTACAGAGGAGACCAGAGGAGACCAGTCAACTACATAGGAGACCAGTCAACTACAGAGACCAGAGGAGACCAGTCAACTACAGTGGAGACCAGAGGAGACCAGTCAACTACAGAGGAGACCAGAGGAGACCAGTCAACTACAGAGGAGACCAGAGGAGACCAGTCAAATACAGAGGAGACCAGTCAACTACAGAGACCAGAGGAGACCAGTCAACTACAGTGGAGACCAGAGGAGACCAGTCAACTACAGAGGAGACCAGAGTAGACCAGTCAACTACAGAGGAGACCAGTCAACTACAGAGACCAGAGGAGACCCGTCAACTACAGAGGAGACCAGTGAACTACAGAGACCAGAGGAGACCAGTAACCTACAGAGGAGACCAGAGGAGACCAGTCATCTACAGAAGAGACCAGAGGAGAACAGTCAACTACAGAGGAGACCAGAGGAGACCAGTCAACTCCAGAGGAGACAAGTCAACTACAGAGGAGACCAGAGGAGACCAGTCAACTACAGGAGAGACCAGTGAACTACAGAGGAGACAAAAGGAGACCAGTCAACTACAGAGGAGACCAGAGGAGACCAGTCAACTACAGAGACCAGAGGAGACAAGTCAACTACAGAGCCAGAGGAGACCAGAGGAGTCCAGTCAACTACAGAAGAGACCAGAGGAGACCAGTCAACTACAGAGACCAGAGGAGACCAGTCAACTACAGAGGAGACCAGTTAACTACAGAGACCAGAGGAGACCAGCGAACTACAGAGGACACCAGAGGAGACCAGTCAACTACAGAGGAGACCAGAAGAGACCAGTCAACGATAGAGACCAGAGGAGACCACTACAGAGGAGACCAGAGGAGACCAGTCAACTACAGAGGAGACCAGTCAACTACAGAAGAGACCAGAGGAGACCAGTCAACTACAGAGGAGACCAGATGAGACCAGTCAACTACAGAGACCAGAGGAGACAAGTCAACTACAGAGCCAGAGGAGACCAGAGGAGTCCAGTCAACTACAGAAGAGACCAGAGGAGACCAGTCAACTACAGAGACCAGAGGAGACCAGTCAACTACAGAGGAGACCAGTTAACTACAGAGACCAGAGGAGACCAGCGAACTACAGAGGAGACCAGAGGAGACCAGTCAACTACAGAGGAGACCAGAGGAGACCAGTCAACGATAGAGACCAGAGGAGACCAGTCAACTACAGAGACCAGAGGAGACCAGTCAACTACAGAGGATACCAGTCAACTACAGAGGAGACCAGTCAACTACAGAGACCAGAGGAGACCAGTCAACTACAGAGTCCAGAGGAGACCAGAGGAGTCCAGTTAACTACAGAAGAGACCAGAGGAGACCAGTCAATTACAGAGACCAGAGGAGACCAGTCAACTACAGAGACCAGAGGAGACCAGCAAACTACAGAGGAGACCAGAGGAGACCAGTCAACTACAGAGGAGACCAGAGGAGACCAGTCAACTACAGAGACCAGAGGATACCAGTCAACTACAGAGACCAGAGGATACCAGTAAACTACAGAGGAGAACAGTCAACTACAGAGGAGACCAGTCAACTACAGAGGAGACCAGTCAACTACAGAGGAGACCAGAGGAGACCAGTCAACTACAGAGGAGACCAGTTAACTACAGAGGAGACCAGTCAACTACAGCGACCAGAGGAGACCAGTCAACTACAGAGACCAAAGGAGACCAGTCAACTACAGAGACCAGAGGAGACCAGTGAACTACAGAGGAGACCTGTCAACTACAGAGGAGACCAGTCAACTACAGAGGAGACCAGAGGAGACCAGTCAAGTACAGAGGAGACCAGTCAACTACAGAGACCAGAGGAGACCAGTCAACTACAGAGGAGACCAGTCAACTACAGAGGAGAACAGTCAACTACAGAGGAGACCATAGGAGACCAGTCAACTACAGAGGAGACCAGAGGAGACCAGTCAACTACAGAGGAGACCAGAGAAGACCAGTCAACTACAGAGGAGACCAGAGGAGACCTGTCAACTACAGAGACCAGAGGAGACCAGTCAACTACAGAGGAGACCTGTCAACTACAGAGGAGACCAGAGGAGACCATTCAACTACAGAGGAGACCAGAGGAGACCAGTCAACTACAGAGGAGAGCAGAGGAGGTGAGAGATCTTTCTGAAAGTCTCTAAAGCCATTCCACCTGACGTTGCCTGGTGATTGAGGTGACACAACATAGACAACACAAAAACACATGATGTAAACTTGTTATGGATGCTGGACAGAAAAATCTGCGAATCATTATCAAATAATCATCTGGTCAGCATGTTGTTTATACAGGGAAGTAGCTACCGTTTGACCTTTTGTTGTAAAACCAAAAGACAACACAGAAACACAAAGCGTAACAGAACGAAGGGTCAGGGTCAGAGGGAAGGGTTAGGGTAAGGGTCAGAGGGAAGGGTTAGGGTCAGAGGGAAGGTTAGGGTCAGAGGGAAGGGTTAGGGTCGGAGGGAAGGGTTAGGGTCAGAGGGAAGGGTTAGGCTCAGGGTCAGAGGGAAGGGTTAGGGTCAGAGGGAAGGGTTAGGCTCAGGGTCAGAGGGAAGGGTTAGGGTCAGAGGGAAGGGTTAGGGTCAGAGGGAAGGGTTAGGCTCAGGGTCAGAGGGAAGGGTTAGGGTCAGAGGGAAGGGTTAGGGTAAGAGGGAAGGGTTAGGCTCAGGGTCAGAGGGAAGGGTTAGGGTCAGAGGGAAGGGTTAGGGTCAGGGTCAGAGGGAAGGGTTAGGCTCAGGGTCAGAGGGAAGGGTTAGGGTCACAGGGAAGCGTTAGGGTCAGGGTCAGAGGGAAGGGTTGGGGTCAGGGTCAGAGGGAAGGGTTAGGGTCAGAGGGAAGGTTTAGGGTCAGGGTCAGAGGGAAGGGTTAGGGTCAGAGGGAAGGGGTTAGGGTCAGAGGGAAGGGTCAGGGTCAGAGGGAAGGGTTAGGGTCAGAGGGAAGGGTTAGGGTCAGAGAGAAGGGTTAGGGTCAGGGTCAGAGGGAAGGGTTAGGGTCAGAGAGAAGGGTTAGGGCCAGAGGGAAGGGTCAGGGTCAGAGGGAAGGGTCAGAGGGAAGGGTTAGGGTCCGAGGGAAGGGTTAGGGTCAGTGGGAAGGGTTAGGGTCAGAGGGAAGGGTTAGGGTCAGGGTCAGAGGGAAGGGTCAGGGTCAGGGTCAGAGGGAAGGGTTAGGGTCAGGGTCAGAGGAAGGGTTAGAGTCAGAGGGAATGGTTAGGGTCAGAGGGAAGGGTTAGGGTCAGGGGGAGGGTTAGGGTCAGGGTCAGAGGGAAGGGTTAGGGTCAGGGTCAGAGGGAAGGGTCAGGGTCAGAGGGTAGGGTTAGGGTCAGAGGGAAGGGTCAGGGTCAGAGAGAATGGTTAGGGTCAGAGGGAAGGGTTAGGGTCAGAGGGAAGGTTAGGGTCAGAGGGAAGGGTTAGGGTCAGAGGGAAGGGTTAGCGTCAGAGGGAAGGGTTAGGGTCAGAGGGAAGGGTTAGGGTCAGAGGAAAGGGTTAGGGTCAGAAGGAAGGGTTAGGGTCAGAGGGAAGGGTTAGGGTCAGAGGGAAGGGTTAGGGTCAGGGTCAGAGGGAAGGGTTAGGGTCAGAGGGAAGGGTCAGGGTCAGAGAGAATGGTTAGGGTCAGAGGGAAGGGTTAGGGTCAGAGGGAAGGTTAGGGTCAGAGGGAAGGGTTAGGGTCAGAGGGAAGGGTTAGGGTCAGAGGGAAGGCTTAGGGTCAGAGGGAAAGGGTTAGGGTCAGAGGGAAGGGTCAGGGTCAGAGGGAAGGGTTAGGGTCAGAGGGAAGGGTTAGGGTCAGAGGGAAGGGTTAGGGTCAGAGGGAAGGGTTAGGGTCAGGGTCCAGAGGGAAGGGTTAGGGTCAGAGGGAAGGGTTAGGGTCAGAGGGAAGGGTTAGGGTCAGAGGAATGGTTAGGATCAGGGTCAGAGGGAAGGGTTGGGGTCAGAGGGAAGGGTTAGGGTCAGGGTCAGAGGGAAGGGTTAGGTTCAGAGGGAAGGGTCAGGGTCAGAGGGAAGGGTTGGGGTCAGAGGGAAGGGTTAGGGTCAGAGGGAAGGGTTAGGGTCAGGGGGAAGGGTTAGGGTCAGAGGGAAGGGTTAGGGTCAGAGGGGAGGGTTAGGGTCAGAGGGAAGGGTTAGGGTCAGAGGGAAGGGTTAGGGTCAGGGGGAAGGGTTAGGGTCAGAGGGAAGGGTTAGGGTTGGAGGGAAGGGAAGGGTCAGGGGAAGGGTTAGGGTCAGAGGGAAGGGTTAGGGTCAGAGGGAAGGGTTAGGGTCAGAGGGAAGGGTTAGGGTCAGAGGGAAGGGTTAGGGTCAGGGTCAGAGGGAAGGGTTAGGGTCAGAGGGAAGGGTTAGTGTCAGAGGGAAGGGTTAGGGTCAGGGTCAGAGGGAAGGGTTAGGGTCAGAGGGAAGGGTAGGGTCAGAGGGAAGGGTTAGGGTCAGAGGGAAGGGTTAGGGTCAGAAGGAAGGGTTAGGGTCAGGGTCAGAGGGAAGGGTTAGGGTCAGGGGGAAGGGTTAGGGTCAGAGGGAAGGGTTAGGGTCAGAGGGAAGGGTTAGGGTCAGGGTCAGAGTGAAGGGTTAGGGTCAGAGGGAAGGGTTAGGGTCAGAGGGAAGGGTTAGGGTCAGAGGGAAGGGTTAGGGTCAGGGTCAGAGGGAAGGGTTAGGGTCAAAGGGAAGGGTTAGGGTCAGGGTCAGAGGGAAGGGTTAGGGTCAGAGGGAAGGTTAGGGTCAGAGGGAAGGGTTAGGTTCAGAGGGAAGGGTTAGGGTCAGAGGGAAGGGTTAGGGTCAGAGGGAAGGGTTAGGGTCAGAGTGAAGGGTTAGGGTCAGAGGGAAGGTTAGGGTCAGGGTGAAGTGTTGGGGTCAGAGGGAATGGTTAGGGTCAGGGGGAAGGGTTAGGGTCAGAGAGAAGGGTTAGGGTCAGAGAGAAGGGTTGGGGTCAGGGGGAAGGGTCAGGGTCAGAGGGAAGGGTTGGGGTCAGAGGGAAGGGTTAGGGTCAGAGGGAAGGGTTAGGGTCAGGTGGAAGGGTTGGGGTCAGAGGGAAGGGTTAGGGTCCGAGGGAAGGGTTAGGGTCAGTGGGAAGGGTTAGGGTCAGAGGGAAGGGTTAGGGTCAGGGTCAGAGGGAAGGGTCAGGGTCAGGGTCAGAGGGAAGGGTTAGGGTCAGGGTCAGAGGGAAGGGTTAGGGTCAGAGGGAATGGTTAGGGTCAGAGGGAAGGGTTAGGGTCAGGGGGAGGGTTAGGGTCAGGGTCAGAGGGAAGGGTTAGGGTCAGGGTCAGAGGGAAGGGTCAGGGTCAGAGGGAAGGGTTAGGGTCAGAGGGAAGGGTCAGGGTCAGAGAGAAATGGTTAGGGTCAGAGGGAAGGGTTAGGGTCAGAGGAAGGTTAGGGTCAGAGGGAAGGGTTAGGGTCAGAGGAAGGGTTAGGGTCAGAGAGGGAAGGGTTAGGGTCAGAGGGAAAGGGTTAGGGTCAGAGGAAAGGGTTAGGGTCAGAAGGAAGGGTTAGGGTCAGAGGGAAGGGTTAGGGTCAGGGGGAAGGGTTAGGGTCAGGGTCAGAGGGAAGGGTCAGGGTCAGGGTCAGAGGGAAGGGTCAGGGTCAGAGGGAAGGGTTAGGGTCAGAGGGAAGGGTCAGGGTCAGAGAGAATGGTTAGGGTCAGAGGGAAGGGTTAGGGTCAGAGGGAAGGTTAGGGTCAGAGGGAAGGGTTAGGGTCAGAGGAAGGGTTAGGGTCAGAGGGAAGGGTTTAGGGGTCAGAGGGAAGGGTTAGGGTCAGAGGAAAGGGTTAGGGTCAGAAGAAAGGGTTAGGGTCAGAGGGAAGGGTTAGGGTCAGAGGGAAGGGTTAGGGTTCAGGGTCAGAGGGAAGGGTTAGGGTCAGGGTCAGAGGGAAGGGTCAGGGTCAGAGGGAAGGTTAGGGTCAGAGGGAAGGGTCAGGGTCAGAGAGATGGTTAGGGTCAGAGGGAAGGGTTAGGGTCAGAGGGAAGGTTAGGGTCAGAGGGAAGGGTTAGGGTCAGAGGGAAGGGTTAGGGTCAGAGGGAGGGTTAGGGTCAGAGGGAAGGGTTAGGGTCAGAGGGAAGGGTCAGGGTCAGAGGGAAGGGTTAGGGTCAGAGTGAAGGGTTAGGGTCAGAGGGAAGGGTTTAGGGTCAGAGGGAAGGGTTAGGGTCCAGGGTCAGAGGGAAGGGTTAGGGTCAGAGGGAAGGGTTAGGGTCAGAGGGAAGGGTTAGGGTCAGAGGAATGGTTAGGATCAGGGTCAGAGGGAAAGGTTGGGGTCAGAGGGAAGGGTTAGGGTCAGGGTCAGAGGGAAGGGTTAGGTTCAGAGGGAAGGGTCAGGGTCAGAGGGAAGGGGTTGGGGTCAGAGGGGAAGGGTTTAGGGTCAGAGGGAAGGGTTAGGTCAGGGGGAAGGGTTAGGGTCAGAGGAAGGGTTAGGGTAGAGGGAAGCGTTAGGGTCAGAGGGAAGGGTTAGGGTCAGAGGGAAGGGTTAGGGTCAGGGGGAAGGGTTAGGGTCAGAGGGAAGGGTTAGGGTTGGAGGGAAGGGTTAGGGTCAGGGGGAAGGGTTAGGGTCAGAGGGAAGGGTTAGGGTCAGAGGGAAGGGTTAGGGTCAGAGGGAAGGGTTAGGGTCCAGAGGGAAGGGTTAGGGTCAGGGTCAGAGGGAAGGGTTAGGGTCAGAGGGAAGGGTTAGTGTCAGAGGGAAGGGTTAGGGTCAGGGTCAGAGGGAAGGGTTAGGTCAGAGGGAAGGGTAGGGTCAGAGGAAGGGTTAGGGTCGGAGGGAAGGGTTAGGGTCAGAAGGAAGGGTTAGGGTCAGGGTCAGAGGGAAGGGTTTAGGGTCAGGGGGAAGGGTTAGGGTCAGAGGGAAGGGTTAGGGTCAGAGGGAAGGGTTAGGGTCAGGGTCAGAGGGAAGGGTTAGGGTCAGAGGGAAGGGTTAGGGTCAGAGGGAAGGGTTAGGGTCAGAGGGAAGGGTTAGGGTCAGGGTCAGAGGGAAGGGTTAGGGTCAGAGGGAAGGGTTAGGCTCAGGGTCAGAGGGAAGGGTTAGGGTCAGAGGGAAGGGTTAGGGTAAGAGGGAAGGGTTAGGCTCAGGGTCAGAGGGAAGGGTTAGGGTCAGAGGGAAGGGTTAGGGTCAGGGTCAGAGGGAAGGGTTAGGGTCAGGGTCAGAGGGAAGGGTTAGGCTCAGGGTCAGAGGGAAGGGTTAGGGTCACAGGGAAGCGTTAGGGTCAGGGTCAGAGGGAAGGGTTGGGGTCAGGGTCAGAGGGAAGGGTTAGGGTCAGAGGGAAGGTTTAGGGTCAGGGTCAGAGGGAAGGGTTAGGGTCAGAGGGAAGGGTTAGGGTCAGAGGGAAGGGTCAGGGTCAGAGGGAAGGGTTAGGGTCAGAGGGAAGGGTTAGGGTCAGAGAGAAGGGTTAGGGTCAGGGTCAGAGGGAAGGGTTAGGGTCAGAGAGAAGGGTTAGGGCCAGAGGGAAGGGTCAGGGTCAGAGGGGAAGGGTCAGAGGGAAAGGGTTAGGGTCCGAGGGAAGGGTTAGGGTCAGTGGGAAGGGTTAGGGTCAGAGGGAAGGGTTAGGGTCAGGGTCAGAGGGGAAGGGTCAGGGTCAGGGTCAGAGGGAAGGGTTAGGGTCAGGGTCAGAGGGAAGGGTTAGGGTCAGAGGGAATGGTTAGGGTCAGAGGGAAGGGTTAGGGTCAGGGGAGGGTTAGGGTCAGGGTCAGAGGGAAGGGTTAGGGTCAGGGTCAGAGGGAAGGGTCAGGGTCAGAGGGAAGGGTTAGGGTCAGAGGGAAGGGTCAGGGTCAGAGAGAATGGTTAGGGTCAGAGGGAAAGGGTTAGGGTCAGAGGGAAGGTTAGGGTCAGAGGGAAGGGTTAGGGTCAGAGGGAAGGGTTAGGGTCAAAGGGAAGGGTTAGGGTCAGAGGAAAGGGTTTAGGGTCAGAAGGAAGGGTTAGGGTCAGAGGGAAGGGTTAGGGTCAGAGGGAAGGGTTAGGGTCAGAGGGAAGGGTTAGGGTCAGGGGGAGGGTTAGGGTCAGGGTCAGAGGGAAGGGTTAGGGTCAGGGTCAGAGGGAAGGGTCAGGGTCAGAGGGAAGGGTTAGGGTCAGAGGGAAGGGTTAGGGTCAGAGGGAAGGGTTAGGGTCAGAGGGAAGGGTTAGGGTCAGGGTCAGAGGGAAGGGTTAGGGTCAGAGGGAAGGGTTAGGGTCAGAGGGAAGGGTTAGGGTCAGGGTCAGAGGGAAGGGTTAGGGTCAGAGGGAAGGGTTAGGCTCAGGGTCAGAGGGAAGGGTTAGGGTCAGAGGGAAGGGTTAGGGTAAGAGGGAAGGGTTAGGCTCAGGGTCAGAGGGAAGGGTTAGGGTCAGAGGGAAGGGTTAGGGTCAGGGTCAGAGGGAAGGGTTAGGGTCAGGGTCAGAGGGAAGGGTTAGGCTCAGGGTCAGAGGGAAGGGTTAGGGTCACAGGGAAGCGTTAGGGTCAGGGTCAGAGGGAAGGGTTGGGGTCAGGGTCAGAGGGAAGGGTTAGGGTCAGAGGGAAGGTTTAGGGTCAGGGTCAGAGGGAAGGGTTAGGGTCAGAGGGAAGGGTTAGGGTCAGAGGGAAGGGTCAGGGTCAGAGGGAAGGGTTAGGGTCAGAGGGAAGGGTTAGGCTCAGGGTCAGAGGGAAGGGTTAGGGTCACAGGGAAGCGTTAGGGTCAGGGTCAGAGGGAAGGGTTGGGGTCAGGGTCAGAGGGAAGGGTTAGGGTCAGAGGGAAGGTTTAGGGGCAGGGTCGAGGGAAGGGTTAGGGTCAGTGGGAAGGGTTAGGGTCAGAGGGAAGGGTTAGGGTCAGAGGGAAGGGTCAGGGTCAGGGTCAGAGGGAAGGGTTAGGGTCAGGGTCAGAGGGAAGGGTTAGGGTCAGAGGGAATGGTTAGGGTCAGAGGGAAGGGTTAGGGTCAGGGGGAGGGTTAGGGTCAGGGTCAGAGGGAAGGGTTAGGGTCAGGGTCAGAGGGAAGGGTCAGGGTCAGAGGGAAGGGTTAGGGTCAGAGGGAAGGGTCAGGGTCAGAGAGAATGGTTAGGGTCAGAGGGAAGGGTTAGGGTCAGAGGGAAGGTTAGGGTCAGAGGGAAGGGTTAGGGTCAGAGGGAAGGGTTAGGGTCAGAGGGAAGGGTTAGGGTCAGGGTCAGAGGGAAGGGTTAGGGTCAGAGGGAAGGGTTAGGGTCAGAGGGAAGGGTTAGGGTCAGAGGAAGGGTTAGGGTCAGGGTCAGAGGGAAGGGTTAGGGTCAGAGGGAAGGGTTAGGCTCAGGGTCAGAGGGAAGGGTTAGGGTCAGAGGGAAGGGTTAGGGTAAGAGGGAAGGGTTAGGCTCAGGGTCAGAGGGAAGGGTTAGGGTCAGAGGGAAGGTTAGGGTCAGGGTCAGAGGGAAGGGTTATGGTCAGGGTCAGAGGAAGGGTTAGGCTCAGGTCAGAGGGAAGGGTTAGGGTCACAGGGAAGCGTTAGGGTCAGGGTTAGAGGGAAGGGTTGGGGTCAGGGTCAGAGGGAAGGGTTAGGGTCAGAGGGAAGGTTAGGGTCAGGGTCAGAGGGAAGGGTTAGGGTCAGAGGGAAGGGTTAGGGTCCAGAGGGAAGGTCAGGGTCAGAGGGAAGGGTTAGGGTCAGAGGGAAGGGTTTAGGGTCAGAGAGAAGGGTTAGGGTCAGGGTCAGAGGGAAGGGTGTAGGGTCAGAGAGAAGGGTTAGGGGCCAGAGGGAAGGGTCAGGGTCAGAGGGAAGGGTCAGAGGGAAGGGTTAGGGTCCGAGGGAAGGGTAGGGTCAGTGGGGAAGGGTTAGGGTCAGAGGGAAGGGTTAGGGTCAGAGGGAAGGGTTAGGGTCAGGGTCAGGGGGAGGGTTAGGGTCAGGGTCAGAGGGAAGGGTTAGGGTCAGGGTCAGAGGGAAGGGTCAGGGTCAGAGGGAAGGGTTAGGGTCAGAGGGAAGGGTCAGGGTCAGAGAGAATGGTTAGGGTCAGAGGGAAGGGTTAGGGTCAGAGGGAAGGGTCAGGGTCAGAGAGAATGGTTAGGGTCAGAGGGAAGGGTTAGGGTCAGAGGGAAGGTTAGGGTCAGAGGGAAGGGTTAGGGTCAGAGGAAAGGGTTAGGGTCAGAAGGAAGGGTTAGGGTCAGAGGGAAGGGTTAGGGTCAGAGGGAAGGGTTAGGGTCAGAGGGAAGGGTTAGGGTCAGGGGGGAGGGTTAGGGTCAGGGTCAGAGGAAGGGTTAGGGTCAGGGTCAGAGGGAAGGGTCAGGGTCAGAGGGAAGGGTTAGGGTCAGAGGGAAGGGTCAGGGTCAGAGAGAATGGTTAGGGTCAGAGGGAAGGGTTAGGGTCAGAGGGAAGGTTAGGGTCAGAGGGAAGGGTTAGGGTCAGAGGGAAGGGTTAGGGTCAGAGGGAAGGGTTAGGGTCAGAGGAAAGGGTTAGGGTCAGAAGGAAGGGTTAGGGTCAGAGGGAAGGGTTAGGGTCAGAGGGAAGGGTTAGGGTCAGGGTCAGAGGGAAGGGTTAGGGTCAGAGGGAAGGGTCAGGGTCAGAGAGAATGGTTAGGGTCAGAGGGAAGGGTTAGGGTCAGAGGGAAGGTTAGGGTCAGAGGAAGGGTTAGGGTCAGAGGGAAGGGTTAGGGTCAGAGGGAAGGCTTGGGTCAGAGGGAAGGGTTAGGGTCAGAGGGAAGGGTCAGGGTCAGAGGAAGGGTTAGGGTCAGAGGGAAGGGTTAGGGTCAGAGGGAAGGGTTAGGGCAGAGGGAAGGGTTAGGGTCAGGGTCAGAGGAAAGGGTTAGGGTCAGAGGGAAGGGTTAGGTCAGAGGGGGGAAGGGTTTAGGGTCAGAGGAATGGTTAGGATCAGGGTCAGAGGAAGGGTTGGGGTCCAGAGGGAAGGGTTAGGGTCAGGGTCAGAGGGAAGGGGTTAGGTTCAGAGGGAAGGGTCAGGGTCAGAGGGAAGGTTGGGGTCAGAGGGAAGGGTTAGGGTCAGAGGGAAGGGTTAGGGTCAGGGGGAAGGGTTAGGGTCAGAGGGAAGGGTTAGGGTCAGAGGGAAGGGTTAGGGTCAGAGGGAAGGGTTAGGGTCAAGAGGGAAGGGTTAGGGTCAGGGGGAAGGGTTAGGGTCAGAGGGAAGGGTTAGGTTTGGAGGGAAGGGTTTAGGGTCAGGGGGAAGGGTTAGGGTCAGAGGGAAGGGTTAGGGTCAGAGGGAAGGGTTTAGGGTCAGAGGGAAGGGTTAGGGTCAGAGGGAAGGGTTAGGGTCAGGGTCAGAGGGAAGGGTTAGGGTCAGAGGGAAGGGTTACGTGTCAGAGGGAAGGGTTAGGTAGGGTCAGGGTCAGAGGGAAGGGTTAGGGTCAGAGGGAAGGTAGGTCAGAGGGAAGGGTTAGGGTCAGAGGGAAGGGTTAGGGTCAGAAGGAAGGGTTAGGGTTCAGGGTCAGAGGGAAGGGTTAGGGTCAGGGGGAAGGGTTAGGGTCAGAGGGAAGGGTTAGGGTCAGAGGGAAGGGTTAGGGTCAGGGTCAGAGTGAAGGGTTAGGGTCAGAGGGAAGGGTTAGGGTCAGAGGAAGGGTTAGGGTCAGAGGGAAGGGTTAGGGTCAGGGTCAGAGGGAAGGGTTAGGGTCAAAGGGAAGGGTTAGGGTCAGGGTCAGAGGGAAGGGTTAGGGTCAGAGGGAAGGGTTAGGGTCAGAGGGAAGGGTTAGGTTCAGAGGGAAGGGTTAGGGTCAGAGGGAGGGTTAGGGTTCAGAGGGAAGGGTTGGGTCAGAGTGAAGGGTTAGGGTCAGAGGGAGGGTTAGGGTCAGGGTGAAGTGTTGGGGTCAGAGGGAATGGTTAGGGTCAGGGGGAAGGGTTAGGGTCAGAGAGAAGGGTTAGGGTCAGAAGAGAAGGGTTGGGTCAGGGGGGGGAAGGGTCAGGGTCAGAGGGAAGGGTTGGGGGTCAGAGGGAAGGGTTAGGGTCAGAGGGAAGGGTTAGGGTCAGGTGGAAGGGTTGGGGTCAGAGGGAAGGGTTAGGGTCCGAGGGAAGGGTTAGGGGTCAGTGGGAAGGGTTAGGGTCAGAGGGAAGGGTGAGGGTCAGGGTCAGAGGGAAGGGTCAGGGTCAGGGTCAGAGGAAGGGTTAGGGTCAGGGTAGAGGGGAAGGGTTAGGGTCAGAGGGAATGGTTAGGGTCAGAGGGAAGGGTAGGGTCAGGGGGAGGGTTAGGGTCAGGGTCAGAGGGAAGGGTTAGGGTCAGGGTCAGAGGGAAGGGTCAGGGTCAGAGGGAAAGGGTTAGGGTCAAGAGGGAAGGGTCAGGGTCAGAGAGAATGGTTAGGGTCAGAGGGAGGGTTAGGGTCAGAGGGAAGGTTAGGGTCCAGAGGGAAAGGGTTAGGGTCCAGAGGGAAGGGTTAGGGTCAGAGGGAAGGGTTAGGGTCAGAGGGAAGGGTTAGGGTCAAGAGGAAAGGGTTAGGGTCAGAAGGAAGGGTTAGGGACAGAGGGAAGGGTTAGGGTCAGAGGGAAGGGTTAGGGTCAGGGTCAGAGGGAAGGGTTTAGGGTCAGGGTCAGAGGGAAGGGTTAGGGTCAGAGGGAAGGGTTAGGGTCAGAGGGAAGGGTTAGGGTCAGAAGGGAAGGGTTAGGGTCAGAGGGAAGGGTTAGGGTCAGGGTCAGAGGGAAGGGTTAGGGTCAGAGGGAAGGGTTAGTGTCAGAGGGAAGGGTTAGGGTCAGGGTCAGAGGAAGGGTTAGGGTCAGAGGGAAGGGTAGGGTCAGAGGGAAGGGTTAGGGTCAGAGGGAAGGGTTAGGGTCAGAAGGAAGGGTTAGGGTCAGGGTCAGAGGGAAGGGTTAGGGTCAGGGGGAAGGGTTAGGGTCAGAGGGAAGGGTTAGGGTCAGAGGGAAGGGTTCGGGTCAGGGTCAGAGTGAAGGGTTAGGGTCAGAGGGAAGGGTTAGGGTCAGAGGGAAGGGTTAGGGTCAGAGGGAAGGGTTAGGGTCAGGGTCAGAGGGAAGGGTTAGGGTCAAAGGGAAGGGTTAGGGTCAGGGTCAGAGGGAAGGGTTAGGGTCAGAGGGAAGGTTTAGGGGTCAGAGGGAAGGGTTAGGTTCAGAGGGAAGGGTTAGGGTCAGAGGGAAGGGTTAGGGTCAGAGGGAAGGGTTAGGGTCAGAGTGAAGGGTTAGGGTCAGAGGGAAGGGTTAGGGTCAGGGTGAAGTGTTGGGGTCAGAGGGAATGGTTAGGGTCAGGGGGAAGGGTTAGGGTCAGAGAGAAGGGTTAGGGTCAGAGAGAAGGGTTGGGGTCAGGGGGAAGGGTCAGGGTCAGAGGGAAGGGTTGGGGTCAGAGGGAAGGGTTAGGGTCAGAGGGAAGGGTTAGGGTCAGGTGGAAGGGTTGGGGTCAGAGGGAAGGGTTAGGGTCCGAGGGAAGGGTTAGGGTCAGTGGGAAGGGTTAGGGTCAGAGGGAAGGGTTAGGGTCAGGGTCAGAGGGAAGGGTCAGGGTCAGGGTCAGAGGGAAGGGTTAGGGTCAGGGTCAGAGGGAAGGGTTAGGGTCAGAGGGAATGGTTAGGGTCAGAGGGAAGGGTTAGGGTCAGGGGGAGGGTTAGGGTCAGGGTCAGAGGGAAGGGTTAGGGTCAGGGTCAGAGGGAAGGGTCAGGGTCAGAGGGAAGGGTTAGGGTCAGAGGGAAGGGTCAGGGTCAGAGAGAATGGTTAGGGTCAGAGGGAAGGGTTAGGGTCAGAGGGAAGGTTAGGGTCAGAGGGAAGGGTTAGGGTCAGAGGGAAGGGTTAGGGTCAGAGGGAAGGGTTAGGGTCAGAGGGAAGGGTTAGGGTCAGAGGAAAGGGTTAGGGTCAGAAGGAAGGGTTAGGGTCAGAGGGAAGGGTTAGGGTCAGAGGGAAGGGTTAGGGTCAGGGTCAGAGGGAAGGGTTAGGGTCAGGGTCAGAGGGAAGGGTCAGGGTCAGAGGGAAGGGTTAGGGTCAGAGGGAAGGGTCAGGGTCAGAGAGAATGGTTAGGGTCAGAGGGAAGGGTTAGGGTCAGAGGGAAGGTTAGGGTCAGAGGGAAGGGTTAGGGTCAGAGGGAAGGGTTAGGGTCAGAGGGAAGGGTTAGGGTCAGAGGGAAAGGGTTAGGGTCAGAGGGAAGGGTCAGGGTCAGAGGGAAGGGTTAGGGTCAGAGGGAAGGGTTAGGGTCAGAGGGAAGGGTTAGGGTCAGAGGGAAGGGTTAGGGTCAGGGTCAGAGGGAAGGGTTAGGGTCAGAGGGAAGGGTTAGGGTCAGAGGGAAGGGTTAGGGTCAGAGGAATGGTTAGGATCAGGGTCAGAGGGAAGGGTTGGGGTCAGAGGGAAGGGTTAGGGTCAGGGTCAGAGGGAAGGGTTAGGTTCAGAGGGAAGGGTCAGGGTCAGAGGGAAGGGTTGGGGTCAGAGGGAAGGGTTAGGGTCAGAGGAAGGGTTAGGGTCAGGGGGAAGGGTTAGGGTCAGAGGGAAGGGTTAGGGTCAGAGGGAAGGGTTAGGGTCAGAGGGAAGGGTTAGGGTCAGAGGGAAGGATTAGGGTCAGGGGGAAGGGTTAGGGTCAGAGGGAAGGGTTAGGGTTGGAGGGAAGGGTTAGGGTCAGGGGGAAGGGTTAGGGTCAGAGGGAAGGGTTAGGGTCAGAGGGAAGGGTTAGGGTCAGAGGGAAGGGTTAGGGTCAGAGGGAAGGGTTAGGGTCAGGGTCAGAGGGAAGGGTTAGGGTCAGAGGGAAGGGTTAGTGTCAGAGGGAAGGGTTAGGGTCAGGGTCAGAGGGAAGGGTTAGGGTCAGAGGGAAGGGTAGGGTCAGAGGGAAGGGTTAGGGTCAGAGGGAAGGGTTAGGGTCAGAAGGAAGGGTTAGGGTCAGGGTCAGAGGGAAGGGTTAGGGTCAGGGGGAAGGGTTAGGGTCAGAGGGAAGGGTTAGGGTCAGAGGGAAGGGTTAGGGTCAGGGTCAGAGGGAAGGGTTAGGGTCAGAGGGAAGGGTTAGGGTCAGAGGGAAGGGTTAGGGTCAGAGGGAAGGGTTAGGGTCAGGGTCAGAGGGAAGGGTTAGGGTCAAAGGGAAGGGTTAGGGTCAGGGTCAGAGGGAAGGGTTAGGGTCAGAGGGAAGGTTTAGGGTCAGAGGGAAGGGTTAGGTTCAGAGGGAAGGGTTAGGGTCAGAGGGAAGGGTTAGGGTCAGAGGGAAGGGTTAGGGTCAGAGTGAAGGGTTAGGGTCAGAGGGAAGGGTTAGGGTCAGGGTGAAGTGTTGGGGTCAGAGGGAATGGTTAGGGTCAGGGGGAAGGGTTAGGGTCAGAGAGAAGGGTTAGGGTCAGAGAGAAGGGTTGGGGTCAGGGGGAAGGGTCAGGGTCAGAGGGAAGGGTTGGGGTCAGAGGGAAGGGTTAGGGTCAGAGGGAAGGGTTAGGGTCAGGTGGAAGGGTTGGGGTCAGAGGGAAGGGTTAGGGTCAGAGGGAAGGGTTAGGGCCTGGGTGTCAGTCTGTTACCCTGAGTCAGTTTGTTAGCCTGGGTGTCAGTCTGTTACCCTGAGTCACTTTGTTGGCCTGGGTGTCAGTCTGTTAGCCTGGGTGTCAGTCTGTTAGCCTGGGTGGCAGTCTGTTAGCCTGGGTGTTAGTCTGTTAGCCTGGATGTCAGTCTGTTACCCTGAGTCAGTTTGTTATATTGTTTGTCCGTCTGTTAACCTGGGTGTCAGTCTGTTAGCCTGGGTACCAGTCTGTTAACTGGGTGTCAGTCTGTTAGCCTGGGTACCAGTCTGTTAACCTGGGTGTCAGTCTGTTAGCCTGGATGTCAGTCTGTTAGACTTAATGTCAGTCTGTTACCCTGAGTCAGTTTGTTATATTGTTTGTCAGTCTGTTAACCTGGGTGTCAGTCTGTTAGCCTGGGTACCAGTCTGTTAACCTGGGTGTCAGTCTGTTAGCCTGGATGTCAGTCTGTCAGCCTGGATGTCAGTCTGTCAGCCTGGGTACCAGTCTGTTAACCTGGGTACCAGTCTGTTAACCTGGGTGTCAGTCTGTTAGCCTGGGTACCAGTCTGTCAGCCTGGGTACCAGTCTGTTAACCTGAGTCAGTTTGTTAGCCTGGGTGTCAGTCTGTAACCTGAGTCAGTTTGTTAGCCTGGGTGTCAGTCTGTTACCCTGAGTCAGTTTGTTAGCCTGGGTGTCAGTCTGTTACCCTGAGTCAGTTTGTTAGCCTGGGTGTCAGTCTGTTACCCTGGGTCAGTTTGTTAGCCTGGGTGTCAGTCTGTTACCCTGAGTCAGTTTGTTATATTGTTTGTCCGTCTGTTAACCTGGGTGTCAGTCTGTTAGCCTGGGTACCAGTCTGTTAACCTGGGTGTCAGTCTGTTAGCCTGGGTACCAGTCTGTTAACCTGGGTGTCTGTCTGTTAGCCTGGGTGTCAGTCTGTTAGCCTGGGTGTCAGTCTGTTAGCCTGGGTGTCAGTTTGTTAGCCTGGGTGTCAGTCTGTTAGCCTGGGTACCAGTCTGTTAACCTGGGTGTCTGTCTGTTAGCCTGGGTGTCAGTCTGTTAGCCTGGGTGTCAGTCTGTTAGCCTGGGTGTCAGTCTGTTACCCTGAGTCAGTCTGTTAGCGTGGGTGTCAGTTTGTTAGCCTGGGTGTCAGTCTGTTAGCCTGGGTGTCGTCTGTTATTCTGGGTGCCCGTCTGTTAGCCTAGGTGTCAGTCTGTTACCCTGAGTCAGTCTGTTAGCCTGGGTGTCAGTCTGTTACCCTGAGTCAGTTTGTTAGTCTGGGTGTCAGTCTGTTACCCTGAGTCAGTTTGTTAGCCTGGGTGTCAGTCTGTTACCCTGAGTCAGTTTGTTAGCCTGGGTGTCAGTCTGTTACCCTGAGTCAGTTTGTTAGCCTGGGTGTCAGTCTGTTACCCTGAGTCAGTCTGTTAGCCTGGGTACCAGTCTGTTAACCTGGGTGTCAGTCTGTTAGCCTGGGTACCAGTCTGTTAACCTGGGTGTCTGTCTGTTAGCCTGGGTGTCAGTCTGTTAGCCTGGGTGTCAGTCTGTTAGCCTGGGTGTCAGTTTGTTAGCCTGGGTGTCAGTCTGTTAGCCTGGGTGTCAGTCTGTTAGCCTGGGTGTCAGTCTGTTACCCTGAGTCAGTCTGTTAGCGTGGGTGTCAGTTTGTTAGCCTGGGTGTCAGTCTGTTAGCCTGGGTGTCGTCTGTTATTCTGGGTGCCCGTCTGTTAGCCTAGGTGTCAGTCTGTTACCCTGAGTCAGTCTGTTAGCCTGGGTGTCAGTCTGTTAACCTGGGTGTCTGTCTGTTAGCCTGGGTGTCAGTCTGTTAGCCTGGGTGTCAGTCTGTTAGCCTGGGTACCAGTCTGTTAACCTGGGTGTCTGTCTGTTAGCCTGGGTGTCAGTCTGTTAGCCTGGGTGTCAGTCTGTTAGCCTGGGTGTCAGTCTGTTACCCTGAGTCAGTCTGTTAGCGTGGGTGTCAGTTTGTTAGCCTGGGTGTCAGTCTGTTAGCCTGGGTGTCGTCTGTTATTCTGGGTGCCCGTCTGTTAGCCTAGGTGTCAGTCTGTTACCCTGAGTCAGTCTGTTAGCCTGGGTGTCAGTCTGTTACCCTGAGTCAGTTTGTTAGTCTGGGTGTCAGTCTGTTACCCTGAGTCAGTTTGTTAGCCTGGGTGTCAGTCTGTTACCCTGAGTCAGTTTGTTAGCCTGGGTGTCAGTCTGTTACCCTGAGTCAGTTTGTTAGCCTGGGTGTCAGTCTGTTACCCTGAGTCAGTTTGTTAGCCTGGGTGTCAGTCTGTTACCCTGAGTCAGTTTGTTAGCCTGGGTGTCAGTCTGTTAGCCTGGGTGTCAGTCTGTTAGCCTGGGTGTCAGTCTGTTAGCCTGGATGTCAGTCTGTTACCCTGAGTCAGTTTGTTATATTATTTGTCCGTCTGTTAACCTGGGTGTCAGTCTGTTAGCCTGGGTACCAGTCTGTTAACCTGGGTGTCAGTCTGTTAGCCTGGGTACCAGTCTGTTAACCTGGGTGTCAGTCTGTTAGCCTGGATGTCAGTTTGTTAGCCTGGGTACTAGTCAACTACAGAAGAGACCAGAGGAGACCAGTCAACTACAGAGGAGACCAGTCAACTACAGAGACCTGAGGAGACCAGTCAACTATAGAGGAGACCAGTCAACTACAGAGGAGACCAGTCAACTACAGAGGAGACCAATCAACTAAGAGGAGACCAGTCAACTACAGAGGAGACCAGAGGAGACCGGTCAACTACAGAGGAGACCAGTCAACTACAGAGGGGACCAGTCAACTACAGGAGAGACCAGTGAACTACAGAGGAGACCAAAGGAGACCAGTCAACTACAGAGGAGACCAGAGGAGACCAGTCAACTACAGAGGAGACCAGTCAACTACAGAGGAGACCAAAGGAGACCAGTCAACTACAGAGGAGACCAGAGGAGACCAGTCAACTACAGAGGAGACCAGAGGAGACCAGTCAACTACAGAGGAGACTAGTCAACTACAGAGACCAGGGGAGAACAGTCAACTACAGAGGAGACCAGAGGAGACCAGTCAACTACAGAGGAGACCAGAGGAGACAAGTCAACTACAGAGGAGACTAGTCAACTACAGAGGACACCAGAAGAGACCAGAGGAGAACAGTGAACTACAGAGGAGACCAGAGGAGACCAGTCAACTACAGAGACCAGAGGAGACCAGTCAACTACAGAGGAGACCAGAGGAGACCAGTCAACTACAGAGACCAGAGGAGACCAGTCAACTACAGAGGAGACCAGAGGAGACCAGTCAACTACAGAGACCAGAGGAGACCAGTCAACTATAGAGGAGACCAGTCAACTACAGAGGTGACCAGTTAACCACAGAGGAGACCAGTCAACTACAGAGGAGACCAGTCAACTACAGAAGAGACCAGAGGAGACCAGTCAACTACAGAGACCAGAGGAGACCAGTCAACTATAGAGGAGACCAGTCAACTACAGAGGTGACCAGTCAACCACAGAGGAGACCAGTCAACTACAGAGGAGACCAGTCAACTACAGAAGAGACCATAGGAGACCAGTCAACTACAGAGGAGACCAGTCAACTACAGAGGAGACTAGAGGATACCAGTCAACTACATAGACCAGAGGAGACCAGTCAACTACAGAGACCAGAGGAGACTAGTCAACTACAGAGACCAGAGGACACCAGTCAACTACAGAGGAGACCAGAGGAGACCAGAGGAGACCAGTCAACTACAGAGGAGACCAGTCAACTACATAAGAGACCAGAGGAGACCAGTCAACTACAGAGGAGACCAATCAACTACAGAGGAGACCAGAGGAGACCAGTCAACTACAGAGGAGACCAGAGGAGACCAGTCAACTACATAGGAGACCAGTCAACTACAGAGACCAGAGGAGACCAGTCAACTACAGTGTAGACCAGAGGAGACCAGTCAACTACAGAGGAGACCAGAGGAGACCAGTCAACTACAGAGGAGACCAGAGGAGACCAGTCAACTACAGAGGAGACCAGTCAACTACAGAGACCAGAGGAGACCAGTCAACTACAGTGGAGACCAGAGGAGACCAGTCAACTACAGAGGAGACCAGAGTAGACCAGTCAACTACAGAGGAGACCAGTCAACTACAGAGACCAGAGGAGACCCGTCAACTACAGAGGAGACCAGTGAACTACAGAGACCAGAGGAGACCAGTAACCTACAGAGGAGACCAGAGGAGACCAGTCATCTACAGAAGAGACCAGAGGAGAACAGTCAACTACAGAGGAGACCAGAGGAGACCAGTCAACTCCAGAGGAGACAAGTCAACTACAGAGGAGACCAGAGGAGACCAGAGGAGACCAGTCAACTACAGGAGAGACCAGTGAACTACAGAGGAGACAAAAGGAGACCAGTCAACTACAGAGGAGACCAGAGGAGACCAGTCAACTACAGAGGAGACCAGAGAAGACCAGTCAACTACAGAGACAAGAGGACACCAGTCAACTACAGAGGAGACCAGAGGAGACTAGTCAACTACAGAGGAGACCGGTCAACTACAGAGGAGACCAGTCAACTACAGAGGAGACCAGTCAACTACAGAGGAGACCCGTCAACTACAGAGGAGATCAGTCAACTACAGAGCAGACCAGAGGAGACCAGTCAACTACAGAGGAGACCAGTCAACTACAGAGACCAGAGGAGACCAGAGGAGGCCAGTCAACTACAGAAACCAGAGGAGACCAGTCACCTACAGAGGAGACCAGTTAACTACAGAGACCAGAGGAGACCAGTGAACTACAGAGGAGACCAGAGGAGACCAGTCAACTACAGGGGAGACCAGAGGAGACCAGACAACTACAGAGACCAGAGGAGACCAGTCAACTACAGTGACCACAGGAGACCAGTCAACTACAGAGGAGACCAGAGGAGACCAGTCAACTACAGAGGAGACCAGTCAACTACAGAAGAGACCAGAGGAGACCAGTCAACTACAGAGGAGACCAGATGAGACCAGTCAACTACAGAGACCAGAGGAGACAAGTCAACTACAGAGCCAGAGGAGACCAGAGGAGTCCAGTCAACTACAGAAGAGACCAGGGGAGACCAGTCAACTACAGAGACCAGAGGAGACCAGTCAACTACAGAGGAGACCAGTTAACTACAGAGACCAGAGGAGACCAGCGAACTACAGAGGAGACCAGAGGAGACCAGTCAACTACAGAGGAGACCAGAGGAGACCAGTCAACGATAGAGACCAGAGGAGACCAGTCAACTACAGAGACCAGAGGAGACCAGTCAACTACAGAGGATACCAGTCAACTACAGAGGAGACCAGTCAACTACAGAGACCAGAGGAGACCAGTCAACTACAGAGTCCAGAGGAGACCAGAGGAGTCCAGTTAACTACAGAAGAGACCAGAGGAGACCAGTCAATTACAGAGACCAGAGGAGACCAGTCAACTACAGAGACCAGAGGAGACCAGCAAACTACAGAGGAGACCAGAGGAGACCAGTCAACTACAGAGGAGACCAGAGGAGACCAGTCAACTACAGAGACCAGAGGATACCAGTCAACTACAGAGACCAGAGGATACCAGTAAACTACAGAGGAGAACAGTCAACTACAGAGGAGACCAGTCAACTACAGAGGAGACCAGTCAACTACAGAGGAGACCAGAGGAGACCAGTCAACTACAGAGGAGACCAGAGGAGACCAGTCAACTACAGAGGAGACCAGTTAACTACAGAGGAGACCAGTCAACTACAGCGACCAGAGGAGACCAGTCAACTACAGAGACCAAAGGAGACCAGTCAACTACAGAGACCAGAGGAGACCAGTGAACTACAGAGGAGACCTGTCAACTACAGAGGAGACCAGTCAACTACAGAGGAGACCAGTCAAGTACAGAGGAGGTCAACTACAGAGGAGACCAGTCAACTACAGAGGAGACCAGAGGAGACCAGTCAAGTACAGAGGAGACCAGTCAACTACAGAGACCAGAGGAGACCAGTCAACTACAGAGGAGACCAGTCAACTACAGAGGAGAACAGTCAACTACAGAGGAGACCAGAGGAGACCAGTCAACTACAGAGGAGACCAGAGGAGACCAGTCAACTACAGAGCAGACCAGAGGAGACCAGTCAACTACAGAGGAGACCAGTCAACTACAGAGACCAGAGGAGACCAGAGGAGGCCAGTCAACTACAGAGGAGACCAGAGGAGACCAGTCAACTACAGAAACCAGAGGAGACCAGTCACCTACAGAGGAGACCAGTTAACTACAGAGACCAGAGGAGACCAGTGAACTACAGAGGAGACCAGAGGAGACCAGTCAACTACAGAGGAGACCAGAGGAGACCAGACAACTACAGAGACCAGAGGAGACCAGTCAACTACAGTGACCACAGGAGACCAGTCAACTACAGAGGAGACCAGAGGAGACCAGTCAACTACAGAGGAGACCAGTCAACTACAGAAGAGACCAGAGGAGACCAGTCAACTACAGAGGAGACCAGATGAGACCAGTCAACTACAGAGACCAGAGGAGACAAGTCAACTACAGAGCCAGAGGAGACCAGAGGAGTCCAGTCAACTACAGAAGAGACCAGAGGAGACCAGTCAACTACAGAGACCAGAGGAGACCAGTCAACTACAGAGGAGACCAGTTAACTACAGAGACCAGAGGAGACCAGCGAACTACAGAGGAGACCAGAGGAGACCAGTCAACTACAGAGGAGACCAGAAGAGACCAGTCAACGATAGAGACCAGAGGAGACCAGTCAACTACAGAGACCAGAGGAGACCAGTCAACTACAGAGGATACCAGTCAACTACAGAGGAGACCAGTCAACTACAGAGACCAGAGGAGACCAGTCAACTACAGAGTCCAGAGGAGACCAGAGGAGTCCAGTTAACTACAGAAGAGACCAGAGGAGACCAGTCAATTACAGAGACCAGAGGAGACCAGTCAACTACAGAGACCAGAGGAGACCAGCAAACTACAGAGGAGACCAGAGGAGACCAGTCAACTACAGAGGAGACCAGAGGAGACCAGTCAACTACAGAGACCAGAGGATACCAGTCAACTATAGAGACCAGAGGATACCAGTAAACTACAGAGGAGAACAGTCAACTACAGAGGAGACCAGTCAACTACAGAGGAGACCAGTCAACTACAGAGGAGACCAGAGGAGACCAGTCAACTACAGAGGAGACCAGAGGAGACCAGTCAACTACAGAGGAGACCAGTTAACTACAGAGGAGACCAGTCAACTACAGCGACCAGAGGAGACCAGTCAACTACAGAGACCAAAGGAGACCAGTCAACTACAGAGACCAGAGGAGACCAGTGAACTACAGAGGAGACCTGTCAACTACAGAGGAGACCAGTCAACTACAGAGGAGACCAGAGGAGACCAGTCAAGTACAGAGGAGACCAGTCAACTACAGAGACCAGAGGAGACCAGTCAACTACAGAGGAGACCAGTCAACTACAGAGGAGAACAGTCAACTACAGAGGAGACCAGAGGAGACCAGTCAACTACAGAGGAGACCAGAGGAGACCAGTCAACTACAGAGGAGACCAGTCAACTACAGAGGAGACCAGAGAAGACCAGTCAACTACAGAGGAGACCAGAGGAGACCTCTCAACTACAGAGACCAGAGGAGACCAGTCAACTACAGAGGAGACCTGTCAACTACAGAGGAGACCAGAGGAGACCATTCAACTACAGAGGAGACCAGAGGAGACCAGTCAACTACAGAGGAGAGCAGAGGAGGTGAGAGATCTTTCTGAAAGTCTCTAAAGCCTCTAACACCATTCCACCTGACGTTGCCTGGTGATTGAGGTGACACAACATAGACAACACAAAAACACATGATGTAAACTTGTTATGGATGCTGGACAGAAAAATCTGTGAATCATTATCAAATAATCATCTGGTCAGCATGTTGTTTATACAGGGAAGTAGCTACCGTTTGACCTTTTGTTGTAAAACCAAAAGACAACACAGAAACACAAAGTGTAACAGAACGAAGGGTCAGGGTCAGAGGGAAGGGTTAGGGTAAGGGTCAGAGGGAAGGGTTAGGGTCAGAGGGAAGGGTTAGGGTCAGAGGGAAGGGTTAGGGTCGGAGGGAAGGGTTAGGGTCAGAGGGAAGGGTTAGGCTCAGGGTCAGAGGGAAGGGTTAGGCTCAGATGGAAGGGTTAGGGTCAGATGGAAGGGTTAGGCTCAGGGTCAGAGGGAAGGGTTAGGGTCAGAGGGAAGGGTTAGGGTCAGAGGGAAGGGTTAGGCTCAGGGTCAGAGGGAAGGGTTAGGGTCAGAGGGAAGGGTTAGGGTAAGAGGGAAGGGTTAGGCTCAGGGTCAGAGGAAGGGTTAGGGTCAGAGGGAAGGGTTAGGTCAGGGTCAGAGGGAAGGGTTAGGGTCAGGGTCAGAGGGAAGGGTTAGGCTCAGGGTCAGAGGGAAGGGTTAGGGTCAGAGGGAAGGGTTAGGGTCAGAGAGAAGGGTTAGGGTCAGGGTCAGAGGGAAGGGTTAGGGTCAGAGGGAAGGGTTAGGGCCAGAGGGAAGGGTCAGGGTCAGAGGGAAGGGTCAGAGGGAAGGGTTAGGGTCCGAGGGAAGGGTTAGGGTCAGGGTCAGAGGGAAGGGTCAGGGTCATGGTCAGAGGAAGGGTTAGGGTCAGGGTCAGAAGGAAGGGTTAGGGTCAGAGGGAATGGTTAGGGTCAGAGGGAAGGGTTAGGGTCAGGGGGAAGGGTTAGGGTCAGGGTCAGAGGGAAGGGTTAGGGTCAGGGTCAGAGGGAAGGGTCAGGGTCAGAGGGAAGGGTTAGGGTCAGAGGGAAGGTTAGGGTCAGAGGGAAGGGTTAGGGTCAGAGGGAAGGGTTAGGGTCAGAGGGAAGGGTTAGGGTCAGAGGGAAGGGTTAGGGTCAGAGGAAAGGGTTAGGGTCAGAAGGAAGGGTTAGGGTCAGAGGGAAGGGTTAGGGTCAGAGGGAAGGGTTAGGGTCAGGGTCAGAGGGAAGGGTTAGGGTCAGGGT
>NC_034194.2:46267494-46319994 GCF_002021735.2 Oncorhynchus kisutch
TGTGATTGTTAATATAGAGACTGTATGTGATTGTTAATATAGAGACTGTATGTGATTGTTAATATAGAGACTGTATGTGATTGTTAACATAGAGAGTGTATGTGATTGTTAATATAGAGACTGTATGTGATTGTTAATATAGAGACTGTATGTGATTGTTAATATAGAGACTGTATGTGATTGTTAATATAGTGTGATTGTTAATATAGAGACTGTATGTGATTGTTAATATAGAGACTGTATGTGATTGTTAATATAGAGACTGTATGTGATTGTTAATATAGAGACTGTATGTGATTGTTAATATAGTGTATGTGATTGTTAATATAGAGACTGTATGTGATTGTTAATATAGAGACTGTATGTGATTGTTAATATAGTGTATGTGATTGTTAATATAGAGACTGTTTGTGATTGTTAATATAGTGTGATTGTTAATATAGAGAGTGTATGTGATTGTTAATATAGAGACTGTATGTGATTGTTAATATAGTGTGATTGTTAATATAGTGTGATTGTTAATATAGAGACTGTATGTGATTGTTAATATAGAGACTGTATGTGATTGTTAATATAGAGAGTGTATGTGATTGTTAATATAGAGAGTGTATGTGATTGTTAATATAGAGACTGTGTGTGATTGTTAATATAGAGACTGTATGTGATTGTTAATATAGAGACTGTATGTGATTGTTAATATAGTGTGATTGTTAATATAGTGTGATTGTTAATATAGTGTGATTGTTAATATAGAGACTGTATGTGATTGTTAATATAGAGAGTGTATGTGATTGTTAACATAGAGACTGTATGTGATTGTTAATATAGAGACTGTATGTGATTGTTAATATAGTGTGATTGTTAATATAGTGTGATTGTTAATATAGTGTGATTGTTAATATAGAGACTGTATGTGATTGTTAATATAGTGTGATTGTTAATATAGAGAGTGTATGTGATTGTTAATATAGTGTGATTGTTAATATAGTGTGATTGTTAATATAGTGTGATTGTTAATATAGAGACTGTATGTGATTGTTAATATAGTGTGATTGTTAATATAGTGTGATTGTTAATATAGTGTGATTGTTAATATAGTGTGATTGTTAATATAGAGACTGTATGTGATTGTTAATATAGAGAGTGTATGTGATTGTTAATATAGTGTGATTGTTAATATAGTGTGATTGTTAATATAGTGTGATTGTTAATATAGAGACTGTATGTGATTGTTAATATAGTGTGATTGTTAATATAGAGAGTGTATTTGATTGTTAATATAGAGACTGTATGTGACTCATATTGAACTGAGTGTGAATCCATGAGGTGTTCATGCTGACCAGCTACACCATACAGTACTGTGTGTTGTGGACACCAACAAGCCTGGCACAACCATCTTGATCTTTGGCCTACCTGTGTACCTGTGTATCTGTGTATCTGTGTACCTGTGTACCTGTGTATCTGTGTACCTGTGTATCTGTGTACCTGTGTATCTGTGTACCTGTGTACCTGTGTATCTGTGTACCTGTGTATCTGTGTACCTGTGTACCTGTGTACCTGTGTATCTGTGTACCTGTGTATCTGTGTACCTGTGTACCTGTGTATCTGTGTACCTGTGTATCTGTGTACCTGTGTATCTGTGTACCTGTGTACCTGTGTGTCTGTGTATCTGTGTACCTGTGTATCTGTGTACCTGTGTATCTGTGTACCTGTGTATCTGTGTACCTGTGTATCTGTGTACCTGTGTATCTGTGTATCTGTGTACCTGTGTATCTGTGTACCTGTGTACCTGTGTATCTGTGTATCTGTGTACCTGTGTATCTGTGTATCTGTGTACCTGTGTATCTGTGTATCTGTGTACCTGTGTACCTGTGTATCTGTGTACCTGTGTACCTGTGTATCTGTGTACCTGTGTATCTGTGTATCTGTGTACCTGTGTATCTGTGTACCTTGTACCTGTGTATCTGTGTACCTGTGTACCTGTGTATCTGTGTACCTGTGTATCTGTGTATCTGTGTACCTGTGTATCTGTGTATCTGTGTACCTGTGTACCTGTGTATCTGTGTATCTGTGTACCTGTGTACCTGTGTACCTGTGTATCTGTGTATCTGTGTACCTGTGTACCTGTGTACCTGTGTATCTGTGTATCTGTGTACCTGTGTATCTGTGTACCTGTGTATCTGTGTATCTGTGTACCTGTGTACCTGTGTATCTGTGTATCTGTGTACCTGTGTACCTGTGTACCTGTGTATCTGTGTATCTGTGTACCTGTGTACCTGTGTATATGTGTACCTGTGTACCTGTGTACCTGTGTATCTGTGTATCTGTGTACCTGTGTACCTGTGTACCTGTGTATCTGTGTACCTGTGTACCTGTGTACCTGTGTATCTGTGTACCTGTGTATCTGTGTATCTGTGTACCTGTGTACCTGTGTACCTGTGTACCTGTGTACCTGTGTACCTGTGTATCTGTGTATCTGTGTATCTGTGTACCTGTGTACCTGTGTACCTGTGTATCTGTGTACCTGTGTACCTGTGTACCTGTGTATCTGTGTATCTGTGTATCTGTGTATCTGTGTATCTGTGTACCTGTGTATCTGTGTCAGTAACTATAAATATAGCTTTTGTATAATAATACTAAAAATTATTTTGGGGGTGCTTACACTCAAGTGTCTAATGAAAATGTGATATCCCAAATCCCACTGACAAGCACAGTTGGTGGGCTCAGGACCAGGGTCACCATTGAAAAGTGCCTCTGTAGCAATTAGGGTTAAGTGCCTTGCTCAAGGGCACTGAGACAGATTTTTCACCTTGTCGGCTCCGGAGATTTGAATCGTTTCAATGTGACAAAAATGTACCTTCCTGATTGAAGTAACAAGTTGTCTTTGGTTAGACGGCGAAATATATGTTGTTGCCATGTGAAGTCAGAGCTCGGTGTTTTATTCGGTTAACTAGCATGTCGTTGCTAGTTAAGGAAGTTACTGTACGCACAAGGATGTCATCATTCAGACAGAATCATTATTATTTTACAGAGCAAAATGATTTTTTTCATTCTCTTTGGAGAGGATGTTTAAACTTACAACATGTCAAAAATATACATCTTTGAATGAAAAAGAAAGACAGAGTGGATCTAATGAATCGTATACAAACACATGCATCAAAAATATTCAGATTACAATTTTACCCTCAAGTTAACAAATGCATTACATCATTTATGTCTTCATAAGTTAAAACTCCTCAACCCACATCCTCTTTTCACAAATAATATACCAATTTAATTCATTGATATAAAACGAGTGTACAGACATTTTAAAGCAAACTTGCTGTTCATACTACCACACAATAACATACATGTGACTCTCATCATCACTATGGGTAACACGTGTGTGACTGTCATCATCATGGTAGCATAAATGTTCCTCTCCTCTTTCGCTACTCAGTGATGTCCTGTCATGTAGTCCTGTTAAATAGTCCTGTTAAATAGTCCTGTTATATAGTCCTGTTATATAGTCCTGTTATATAGTCCTGTTATATAGTCCTGTTATATAGTCCTGTTATATAGTCCTGTTATATAGTCCTGTTAAATAGTCCTGTTATATAGTCCTGTTATATAGTCCTGTTAAATAGTCCTGTTATATAGTCGTTATATAGTCCTGTTATATAGTCCTGTTATATAGTCCTGTTATATAGTCCTGTTAAATAGTCCTGTTATATAGTCCTGTTATATAGTCCTGTTATATAGTCCTGTTATATAGTCCTGTTACATAGTCCTGTTATATAGTCCTGTTATATAGTCCTGTTATATAGTCCTGTTAAATAGTCCTGTTATATAGTCCTGTTATATAGTCCTAGTACATAACATGCTCAGCTAAAAGCCTTATAGAAAACCAAAACAAGCCGTCTGCTACAAATAGCCTGAATAATTGTCTTGTAGGCTGTGGATGATGATAGTATTGTAGTACTATGATATAGGACTATATAGTAGTAATGTAGTACTATGATATAGTACTATATAGTAGTATTGTAGTACTATGATATAGTACTATATAGTAGTATTGTAGTACTATGATATAGTACCATATAGTAGTATTGTAGTACTATGGTATAGTACTATTTAGTAGTATTGTAGTACTATGGTATAGTACTATATAGTAGTATTGTAGTACTATGATATAGTACTATATAGTAGTATTGTAGTACTATGGTATAGTACTATATAGTAGTATTGTAGTACTATGATATAGTACTATATAGTAGTATTGTAGAACTATGGAATAGTACTATGGTATAGTACTATATAGTAGTATTATAGTACTATGGTATAGTACTATATAGTAGTATTGTAGTACTATGATTACTATGTGGTAATACTTTAGTATTATAATGTCTTCTCCACTGGGGCCGGCAGTCTACCATAATTGTTCATGTTTGTGTCTCATTGATGCTGAGAAGAGACGAGATCCCTTTGTAGTGTCTATCTGTCTGGCCACAGCACATTCCTCCAGACAGGTTCATACTAGTCATTCCCTTAGTTTCTTTTGGCATTTTATCTCAGAGTATATTTCCAGATGCAGGAGACACTGGTGTTTATTCATCGCAACTCAACAACTCCCTTTTCAAAAGGATTTGTGCTTTAAAAACCATGACATCAGTTACATTGTCACACCTACTTTCTTCGGGCCTCCTCTCCTTTCCTCCTTCTCTTCATCCTCCTCTTCCTCCTCTTCTTCTCATCTTCCTCCTCTTCTTCTTCCTCCTCGTGTTCCGCCTCCTTCATCTATTCCAACTCCTCCTCCTCTCCTCCTCAGTAGGGTCTCCAGACAGCTTCGTCCATGCGCCCCCCAGCAGGGTTGAGTACAGTGGGGGAGTTGCTGTGACTCCCATCCCCCTCCACCGCCCCTTCGCCCCCACCTTGGCTGGGCAGGTTAGGGTTAGCCAGGGAGCTGCCGGTGGAGGCGCTGGTGCAGGGAGGAACCATCCTGGAGGGTGAGCGGTCCCCCCCGGGAACCATGGAGAACTGGTACGACCCAGAGGAGGCTCCATAGTAAAGATAGGGAGTACTGCTGGTTTGGAAGGGTCCACTCTGACTTTGGGCGGAACCGGGGTAGGGAGGGGGCAGGTAGGTGTGGTAGTGGGCGGAGCCTAGCGACATGGCGGCGGTGACGGGAGGGGTGTAGGTGAAGGTGGTGGGGTAGTGCATTCTGGGACTGGAAAAACGAGACTCCGTCAGAGAGGGGAGACCCGGGAACTGACGATCAAACTGGCCTGGGAACGGACTGAGGTCTGATGGAGAGAGAAAGAGAGAGAGAGAGAGAGAGAGAGAGAGAGAGAGAGAGAGAGAGAGAGAGAAGTTTAATTAATTTGTCTTTATCTTCCCTTCATAAGGAAAACAATTTATTTATTTATTCTCTATTAATGTGGTCCCATTAAGATAAGAAAATCTATTTTACAATCTATTTTGTGCCAGCAGCAGACAAGCCCAAACTATGAAATCATATTTATTGTATCATTTCAAACCTAAATGGTGCAATGTTCTCATTGTGTTCAGAGTTTTAACATTCTAAAACAAATATCATTATCATGCCTTGAACAACAATGATTGGCTTCTTTGTCCGATGTGAGTGAAGCTGTTGAAACTGACCTCATAACCCAGCAAACTGGGAACATTCCCTGAACATTAGCAAAAATTCTCCAATACTTTCTAGTTAGGGTTTTATCTAACATTATATAATATTAGGATGATAACATCTCCAAAATATTCAAAGAATGTTTTTGACAACAATTGTTAGAATTTTTTAAAATGTTTTAAATGAATTATCCTTGGAATGTTCTCCTAACATTCACCTTAAATGTTGTGCAACATCTGTACCAACTACAACAGAACGTTCCCCAAACGTTCTCATTAGGTTTCCAGGGAATGTAATAACACAATGTAACAGTAATGTTTTCCCAGCAAACCAAAATTACTTCAGTGAAAGTTCCCAGAACATTCGTTAGGTTGGGTCAAATGTTCTCATAACTCAAAAACTGTCCATTTGTGATGATGATTATACAATATTTGTACAAAACATCCGCCTGATGTTGCAAGAATGTTCCCAGAACGTATTTGGTCTGTTCTTGTAAAGGTTCCCAGAATGTTTTATTAGGTTGTGGGAACAATCTGGTGGGATCATCACAAAAGACATTTCCCCAAAATACAAAAGCTGTCCAGTTGTGATTATACAAAGTTTATTTTAGGGTGCAAAATACAAGAACGTTCCCAGAACAGTATCCAGGAGGATGCTGTTAATGTGAGCCATGACCAGCCTTTCAAAGTACTTCATGGCTACAGACGTGAGTTCTAAGAGGTTGTAATCATATAGGCAGGTTACCTTCGCTTCCTTGGGCACAGGGACTATGGTGGTCTGCTTGAAACATGTAGGTATTACAGACTCAGACAGGGAGAGGTTGAACATGTCAGTGAAGACACGTGACAGTTGGTCCGCGCATGCTTTGAGTACACGTCCTGGTAATCCGTCTGGCCCCACGGGTTTGTGAATGTGGACCTGTTTAAAGATTGTGTTCACATCGGCTACCGAGACTGTTATCACACAGTCATCCAGAACAGCTGGTGTTCTCATGCATGCTTCAGTGTTGCTTGCCTCGAAGTGAGCATAAAAGGCATTCAGCTCATCTGGTAGGCTTGCGTCACTGGGCAGCTCGCGTCTGGGTTTCCCTTTGTAGCCGTAATAGTTTTCAAGCCCCCTGCCACATCCGACGAGCGTCAGCCGGTGTAGTAGGATTCAATCTTAATCCTGTATTGACACTTTGCTTGTTTGAATGTTCGTCTCTGGGCATAGGGGGATTTCTTATAAGCATCTGGATTAGTCTCCCGCTCCTTGAAAGCGGCAGCTCTAGCCTTTAGTTCAGTGTGGATGCTACCTGTAATCCATTGCTTCTGGTTGGGATATGTAAGTATGGTCACTGTGGGGACGACGTCATCAATGCACTTATTGATGAAGCCGATGGCTCAATGCCATTGGATGAATCCCGGAACATTCCAGTCTGTGCTAGCAAAACAGTCCTGTAGTGTAGCATCTGCGTCATCTGACCATTTCCGTATTGAGCGAGTCACTGGTACTTTCTGCATTAGTTTTTGCTTGTAAGCAAGAATCAGGAAAGTTAAAATTATGGTCAGATTTGTAAAATTGAGGGTGGTGGAGAGCTTTGTACGCATCTCTGGGTGTGGAGTAAAGGTGGTCTAGAGTTTTCTTTCCTCTGGTTGCACATGTGACATGCTGGTAAAAATGTGGCAAAAGTCTGCCTGCATTAGTTTGCCTGCATTAAAGTCTCCGGCCACTAGGAGCGCCGCTTCTGGATTTTCTTGTTTGCTTATGGTCTTATAGAGTTGGTTGAGAGCGGTCTTAATGCCAGCTTTGTTCTGTGGTTGTAAATAGACGGCTACGAATAATACAGATGAGAACTCTCTTGGTAGATAGTGTGGTCTACAGCTTATCATGAGGTACTCTACCTCAGGCGAGCAATACCTTGAGACTTCTTTAATATTAGACATTGCTCATCGGCTGTTATTGACAAATAGACACGCACCTCCACCCCTCGTCTTACCAGACGTAGCTTCTCTGTTCTGCCGGTGAATTTAAAATCCCGCCAGCTCTATATTATCCGTGTCGTCGTTCAGCTACGACTCAGTGAAACATAGGATATTACAGTTCTCAATGTCCAGTTGGGAGGATAATCGTAATCGTAGGTCATCAATTTTATTTTCCAATGATTGCACGTTAGCCAGTAGAATTGATGGAAAGTGGGAGTTAACTCGCTCGCCTACAGATTCACAGAAGGCAGCCTGCTTCCTCTTTTCCTCCGTCTTTTCTTCACGCAAATGACAGGGATTTGGGCCTGTTCCCAGGAAAGCAGTATATCCTTCTCGTTGGAAGCTTCTTCCAGTTCGAGGTGAGTAATCGCTGTTCTGATGTCCAGAAGTTATTTTCTGTCATAAGAGACGGTAGCAGCAACATTATGTACAAAATAAGTTACAACTGTATTTGCGTTCTTGAAGGGGCTAAATTAAGATCCTGTTGAAGAAGAAAGCACAGAAAATGTTATCCATAAAAAGATTATTGCATTGAATCTGAATTTGTTTTTTTAAATATTTATTATTTATCATAATTTTTAAGGGTATTAAAATGTGTGTTTTGATTAAAATCAAATTGTTTCCTTATTTAGTTGGAAGGTTCTGAGTTCTATTTAAGAAGTATATGAATACACAAGAATACTAGTCAATTACAGGAATATCCAACTTTCAACACATGAAGACTATCCTAAAATACAGTGTAACAGTATTCGAAGAGGACGAGAACATTTGAGTAACTCAGAAACTGCGTTCTGTGTCCTGAATGTTATTAGACTGAAGAAATGAAATGTGTTCCGGAACGTTCTTGTGACATCAGGTGAATGTTGTTTTTTTCACCCTAAAAGAAAGCATTGTAGAATCATCCGCACAACTGAACACATCTTCTGTGACATCATCACACTGTTCCTACAACCTAAGGGAACATTCTGGGAACCTTTAAAGAACAGATTCAATGTTGTCTGAGGGATGTTTTGGTTTGCTGGGAACTGTGTATGAATGTGTGTGTGTTCTGTATGTGTGTGTAATATGTATGTGTGTGTAATCTGTATGTGTGTTCTGTATGGGTGTGTGTGTAATCTGTATGTGTGTGTGTGTGTGGGTGTGTTCTGTATGGGTGTGTGTGTGTAATCTGTATGTGTGTGTGTGTGTTCTGTATGGGTGTGTGTGTGTGTAATCTGTATGTGTGTGTGTGTGTTCTGCATGGGTGTGTGTGTGTAATCTGTATGTGTGTGTGTGTGTGTGCATGTCGATGGTGTCGTGTGTTTTTGTCTCTGCATGTTAATGTCTCTCTCTCTGTGTGTGTGTGTAATCTGTATGTATTGTGTGTGTGTAATCTGTATGTGTGTTCTGTATGTGTGTGTGTGTTCTGTACGGGTGTGTGTGTGTGTTCTGTATGGGTGTGTGTGTGTGTGCATGTCTATGCTGTCATGTGTCTTTGTCTCTGCATGTTAATGTCTCTCTCTCTCTCTCTCTCTGTGTGTGTGTGTGCATATTGCAGCACATAAAGAGCAATGTGGATGACTGAGGAGGGGCCCATGTGGAACCACTTTGAACCACCCTCCCTCCCTCTTTCTCAGCTTCACCATTAACTGGCTGTGGTGAACATGGGCCCAGAGAGTATCAGAAGAATAGGAGCCACACGCACACCATGCTGCTCTTATCATAAATCACACGGCGTCTTCCGTGTCACCATGTCTGCTGAGAAGGAGTAGGTGTGTGTGTGGCTGTGTTTATGTGGAGAAGTAATAGCGAAGCCGGATTGTCGCCAGCGTCACATAACATGTGATGTCAATTAGAGTCTTTAAACTTCCTCTGGCCTCCACCCACCAGATCCCTTAGACAATTCTAGAATAGAAGGTGATTGTTCCAGATCTGTTAGACTGTTCTAGAATAGAATGTGATTGTTCCAGATCTGTTAGACTGTTCTAGAATAGAATGTGATTGTTCCAGATCTGTTAGACTGTTCTAGAATAAAAGGTGATTGTTCCAGATCCCTTAGACTGTTCTAGAATAGAAGGTGATTGTTCCAGATCTGTTAGACTGTTCTAGAATAGAATGTGATTGTTCCAGATCTGTTAGACTGTTCTACAATAGAAGGTGATTGTTCCAGATCTGTTAGACTGTTCTAGAATAGAAGGTGATTGTTCCAGATCTGTTAGACTGTTCTAGATTAGAAGGTGATTGTTCCAGATCTGTAAGACTGTTCTAGAATAGAAGGTGATTGTTCCAGATCTGTTAGACTGTTCTAGATTAGAAGGTGATTGTTCCAGATCTGTAAGACTGTTCTAGATTAGAAGGTGATTGTTCCAGATCTGTAAGACTATTCTAGATTAGAAGGTGATTGTTCCAGATCTGTAAGACTGTTCTAGATTAGAAGGTGATTGTTCCAGATCTGTAAGACTGTTCTAGATTAGAAGGTGATTGTTCCAGATCTGTAAGACTGTTCTAGAATAGAAGGTGATTGTTCCAGATCTGTAAGACTGTTCTAGAATAGAAGGTGATTGTTCCAGATTTGTTAGACTGTTCTAGAATAGAAGGTGATTGTTCCAGATTTGTTAGACTGTTCTAGAATAGAAGGTGATTGTTCCAGATCTGTAAGTCTGTTCTAGAATAGAATGTGATTGTTCCAGATCTGTTAGACTGTTCTAGAATAGAAGGGGATTGTTCTAGGTCTGTTAGACTGTTCTAGAATAGAAGGTGATTGTTCCAGATATGTTAAACTGTTCTAGAATAGAAGGTGATTGTTCCAGATCTGTTAGACTGTTCTAGATTAGAAGGTGATTGTTCCAGATCTGTAAGACTGTTCTAGAATAGAAGGTGATTGTTCCAGATCTTTAAGACTGTTCTAGAATAGAAGGTGATTGTTACAGATCTGTTAGACTGTTCTAGATTAGAACGGGATTTTTCCTCTGGGAATACAGCTCTAATTGTTTAATAAACCCCTGACTGAATGACTGACTGGCTAACTGACTGACTGGCTGGCTGACTGGCTGACTGGCTGGCTAACTGACTGACTGGCTGGCTGACTAGCTGACTGGCTGGCTGACTAGCTGGCTGACTGGCTGGCTGGCTGGCTGGCTGACTGGCTGGCTGACTAGCTGACTGGCTGACTGACTAGCTGGCTGACTGGCTGGCTGGCTGACTGGCTGGCAGACTAGCTGACTGACTGGCTGACTGCTGCTGGAACAGACAGAGTTGTTTACTGAGTTGAGGTGAGGGATGTGTGTGAGTGTGAGTGTGAGTGTGTATACTGCATCCCACTGCGATGAAGAGCATGATCAAGCTTCATGAGGCTAAATGAAAGCAGAGGCTAGGTTGTCTAAATGTTTGGAAGTGTTTAACAAACCCCAAACTCTTGAACCTCACTTCCGAAGTTGGTGTTTGACTTGACTGATGAACTTTCAGACTCACAGATGATCTAATGAGACATTTTCTGTTAGTTAGCTCTGTTCCACTCTGTTCTGTTCCACTCTACTCTGTTCTGTTCTACTCTGTTCTGTTCTACTGTGTTCTGTTCTACTCTCACCAGGATACAGTTAGAGGTCAACTACTGTAAACTACAGGTCTACACAGAGGAGATAAACCCAGAACTATAAACTACAGGTCTATACAGAGATAAACCCAGAACTATAAACTACAGGTTTACACAGAGGAGATAAACCCAGAACTATAAACTACAGGTTTACACAGAGGAGATAAACCCAGAACTATAAACTACAGGTTTACACAGAGGAGATAAACCCAGAACTGTAAACTACAGGTCTACACAGAGGAGATAAACCCAGAACTATAAACTACAGGTTTACACAGAGGAGATAAACCCAGAACTATAAACTACAGGTTTACACAGAGGAGATAAACCCAGAACTATAAACTACAGGTTTACACAGAGGAGATAAACCCAGAACTATAAACTACAGGTCTATACAGAGATAAACCCAGAACTATAAACTACAGGTCTATACAGAGATAAACCCAGAACTATAAACTACAGGTTTACACAGAGGAGATAAACTCAGAAATGTAAACTACAGGTTTAAATCTTTCAGTCTGTCCACTAGAGATTAGTGTTGAGAATAAAGTGTGACACTGGTGAGATGAAACCAACACAATCAGAGTTGACAGAACAGCTGGCAGAATGTCGACATCTCACACACTCTGGCTGGCTGACTTGGGGATACGGTAAGGAGGTGGAATTAGGGTGTAGTAGAAACACAAAGAGTCTCCTGGCACGGCATCAAACAGGTGTAGAGACAAACTAGTCTGGCCACATTTATTGTTTCTACAAGACCTCACCACAGAGAGAAATAGAGAGGAGGAGGGAGAGAGAGAGAGAGAGAGGAGAGAGAGAGAGCGGGGGAAAAGAGGGAGCGAGGGAGAGAGAGCGAGAGAGAGAGAGAGAGAGAGAGAGAGAGAGAGAGAGAGCGGGGGAAAAGAGGGAGCGAGGGAGAGAGAGCGAGAGCGAAAGCGAGAGAGAGAGGAGAGAATAAAGCAAGAGAGAGATAAAGTGGGGGAAGAGAGAAGAGAGCGTGAGGGACAGAGGGAGGTAAAGAAAGAAGAAAGTGAGAGAGGGAGTGGAGAGAGTGAGAGATGAGAGAGAGTGAGAGAGAGATGAGAGCGAGAGATAGATTGGGGAAGAGAGAGAGGGGAGAGAGATAGAGAAAGAGTGAGAGAGAGAGAAAGAGAGAAGGGAGAGAGAGAGAGAGAGAGACAGAAGCGTTCACGTTAGATAGAGAGACAGATGCTGCTGTTGGGGCACCTCTGGGCGCTCTGAGTACCCAGCATGCATTGCGATGGAGGCAGCGTATGAAGCTGTTTTTGTCAGTCATTATCCTAGGCCTGTTATTACCCAGAGTCCTCTGGGATCAAAGCCTTGCAGCCGGGAAAAAAGGAAACAATCGTCTTATCCACTGTTAAAAAAACAGATCTGTGCTAACCACTGTTTAGGGAATCAGTCAGGCAGGCCTCGCCCCTCCGCCCCAATATGTCTAAAGTCTACAGGAGAACTAACTAACAGAGAACAATAGACCCATCTCATGTTACTGACCGTCTGGAACGTAACATTTAGAGTTGTAAAAGGGGTTGTTTTGAAATTCAAAGGTTCAGTTAAAAGAAAAACAATCATTTTGTTTCTTTCTAGTGTGTGTGTGTGTGCGTGTGTGTGTATGTGTGTGTGTGTGTGTGTGTGTGTGTGTGTGTGTGTGTGTGTGTGTGTCTGTGTCTGTGTCTGTGTCTGTGTCTGTGTCTGTGTCTGTGTCTGTGTCTGTGTGTGTGTGTGTGTGTGTGTGTGTGTGTGAGTGTGTGTGTGTCTGTGTCTGTGTCTGTGTCTGTGTGTGTGTGTGTGTGTGTGTGTGTGTGTGAGTGTGTGTGTGTGTGTGTGTGTGTGTGTGTGTGTGTGTGTGTGTGTGTGTGTGAGTGTGTGTGTGTGTGAGTGTGTGTGTGTGTGTGTGTGTGTGTGTGTGTGTGTGTGTGTGAGTGTGTGTGTGTCTGTGTCTGTGTCTGTGTCTGTGTGTGTGTCTGTGTCTGTGTCTGTGTCTGTGTCTGTGTCTGTGTCTGTGTCTGTGTGTGTGTCTGTGTCTGTGTCTGTGTCTGTGTCTGTGTCTGTGTCTGTGTCTGTGTCTGTGTGTGTGTCTGTGTCTGTGTCTGTGTCTGTGTCTGTGTGTGTGTCTGTGTGTGTGTGTGTGTGTGTGTCTGTGTCTGTGTCTGTGTGTGTGTGTGTGTGTAGCAACAGTCATCAAGAGTGTTAAAACGTTTAGAAAATTATTCTAATAAATACAACAGTTGGATGAAGATATTCCAAACTTTCAGACATATTTATTGTGATTTGTTTTCTTCTTCTTCTTCTTAGAACGGACTCATATTCTCATGGTATCAGGAATCTCGAGACTTTAAAAATGAAGGAAATTATCTCATTTACATACATACACTGTGAATGGTATATTTGCATATATGACTAAATTAACACAAAGCAGTGGAACAGGGACATAACCACCAAAAAAATCTCTGTCTACCCCACCTGCTCTGTCTACCCTACCTGTACTCACCTGCTCTGTCTACCCTACCTGAACTCACCTGCTCTGTCTACCCCACCTGTACTCACCTGCTCTGTCTACCCCACCTGTACTCACCTGCTCTGTCTACCCCACCTGTACTCACCTGCTCTGTCTACCCTACCTGTACTCACCTGCTCTGTCTACCCCACCTGTACTCACCTGCTCTGTCTACCCCACCTGTACTCACCTGCTCTGTCTACCCCACCTGTACTCACCTGCTCTGTCTACCCTACCTGTACTCACCTGCTCTGTCTACCCCACCTGCTCTGTCTACCCTACCTGTACTCACCTGCTCTGTCTACCCTACCTGTACTCACCTGCTCTGTCTACCCTACCTGTACTCACCTGCTCTGTCTACCCCACCTGTACTCACCTGCTCTGTCTACCCTACCTGTACTCACCTGCTCTGTCTACCCTACCTGTACTCACCTGCTCTGTCTACCCTACCTGTACTCACCTGCTCTGTCTACCACACCTGTACTCACCTGCTCTGTCTACCACACCTGTACTCACCTGCTCTGTCTACCACACCTGTACTCAACTGCTCTGTCTACCCCACCTGTACTCACCTGCTCTGTCTACCCTACCTGTACTCACCTGCTCTGTCTACCCCACCTGTACTCACCTGCTCTGTCTACCCCACCTGTACTCACCTGCTCTGTCTACCCCACCTGTACTCACCTGCTCTGTCTACCCTACCTGTACTCACCTGCTCTGTCTACCCCACCTGTACTCACCTGCTCTGTCTACCCTACCTGTACTCACCTGCTCTGTCTACCCCACCTGTACTCACCTGCTCTGTCTACCCCACCTGTACTCACCTGCTCTGTCTACCCCACCTGTACTCACCTGCTCTGTCTACCCTACCTGTACTCACCTGCTCTGTCTACCCCACCTGTACTCACCTGCTCTGTCTACCCCACCTGTACTCACCTGCTCTGTCTACCTCACCTGTACTCACCTGCTCTGTCTACCCCACCTGCTCTGTCTACCCTACCTGTACTCACCTGCTCTGTCTACCCCACCTGTACTCACCTGCTCTGTCTACCCCACCTGCTCTGTCTACCCTACCTGTGCTCACCTGCTCTGTCTACCCCACCTGTACTCACCTGCTCTGTCTACCCTACCTGCTCTGTCTACCCCACCTGCTCTGTCTACCCTACCTGTACTCACCTGCTCTGTCTACCCCACCTGTACTCACCTGCTCTGTCTACCCCACCTGCTCTGTCTACCCTACCTGTACTCACCTGCTCTGTCTACCCTACCTGTACTCACCTGCTCTGTCTACCCCACCTGTACTCACCTGCTCTGTCTACCCACCTGTACTCACCTGCTCTGTCTACCCCACCTGTACTCACCTGCTCTGTCTACCCTACCTGTACTCACCTGCTCTGTCTACCCCACCTGCTCTGTCTACCCTACCTGTACTCACCTGCTCTGTCTACCCCACCTGTACTCACCTGCTCTGTCTACCCCACCTGCTCTGTCTACCCTACCTGTACTCACCTGCTCTGTCTACCCCACCTGTACTCACCTGCTCTGTCTACCCTACCTGCTCTGTCTACCCCACCTGCTCTGTCTACCCTACCTGTACTCACCTGCTCTGTCTACCCCACCTGTACTCACCTGCTCTGTCTACCCCACCTGCTCTGTCTACCCTACCTGTACTCACCTGCTCTGTCTACCCCACCTGCTCTGTCTACCCTACCTGTACTCACCTGCTCTGTCTACCCCACCTGCTCTGTCTACCCTACCTGCTCTGTCTACCCTACCTGTACTCACCTGCTCTGTCTACCCCACCTGCTCTGTCTACCCCACCTGTACTCACCTGCTCTGTCTACCCCACCTGCTCTGTCTACCCTACCTGTACTCACCTGCTCTGTCTACCACACCTGTACTCAACTGCTCTGTCTACCCCACCTGCTCTGTCTACCCTACCTGTACTCACCTGCTCTGTCTACCCCACCTGCTCTGTCTACCCTACCTGTACTCACCTGCTCTGTCTACCCCACCTGCTATGTCGACCCTACCTGTACTCACCTGCTCTGTCTACCCCACCTGTACTCACCTGCTCTGTCTACCCCACCTGCTCTGTCTACCCTACCTGTACTCACCTGCTCTGTCTACCCCACCTGCTCTGTCTACCCTACCTGTACTCACCTGCTCTGTCTACCCTACCTGTACTCACCTGCTCTGTCTACCCTACCTGAACTCACCTGCTCTGTCAACCCTACCAGTACTCACCTGCTCTGTCTACCCTACCCTCTCTGTTTACCCTACCTGCTCTGGCTACCCCACCTGAACTCACCTGCTCTGTCTACCCTACCTGTACTCACCTGCTCTGTCTACCACACCTGTACTCACATGCTCTGTCTACCACACCTGTACTCACCTGCTCTGTCTACCACACCTGTACTCAACTGCTCTGTCTACCCCACCTGTACTCACCTGCTCTGTCTACCCTACCTGTACTCACCTGCTCTGTCTACCCCACCTGTACTCACCTGCTCTGTCTACCCCACCTGTACTCACCTGCTCTGTCTACCCCACCTGTACTCACCTGCTCTGTCTACCCTACCTGTACTCACCTGCTCTGTCTACCCCACCTGTACTCACCTGCTCTGTCTACCCTACCTGTACTCACCTGCTCTGTCTTCCCCACCTGTACTCACCTGCTCTGTCTACCCCACCTGTACTCACCTGCTCTGTCTACCCCACCTGTACTCACCTGCTCTGTCTACCCTACCTGTACTCACCTGCTCTGTCTACCCCACCTGTACTCACCTGCTCTGTCTACCCCACCTGTACTCACCTGCTCTGTCTACCTCACCTGTACTCACCTGCTCTGTCTACCCCACCTGCTCTGTCTACCCTACCTGTACTCACCTGCTCTGTCTACCCCACCTGTACTCACCTGCTCTGTCTACCCCACCTGCTCTGTCTACCCTACCTGTACTCACCTGCTCTGTCTACCCCACCTGTACTCACCTGCTCTGTCTACCCTACCTGCTCTGTCTACCCCACCTGCTCTGTCTACCCTACCTGTACTCACCTGCTCTGTCTACCCCACCTGTACTCACCTGCTCTGTCTACCCCACCTGCTCTGTCTACCCTACCTGTACTCACCTGCTCTGTCTACCCCACCTGCTCTGTCTACCCTACCTGTACTCACCTGCTCTGTCTACCCCACCTGTACTCACCTGCTCTGTCTACCCCACCTGTACTCACCTGCTCTGTCTACCCTACCTGTACTCACCTGCTCTGTCTACCCCACCTGTACTCACCTGCTCTGTCTACCCCACCTGTACTCACCTGCTCTGTCTACCCCACCTGTACTCACCTGCTCTGTCTACCCTACCTGTACTCACCTGCTCTGTCTACCCCACCTGTACTCACCTGCTCTGTCTACCCCACCTGTACTCACCTGCTCTGTCTACCCTACCTGTACTCACCTGCTCTGTCTACCCCACCTGTACTCACCTGCTCTGTCTACCCCACCTGTACTCACCTGCTCTGTCTACCCCACCTGTACTCACCTGCTCTGTCTACCCTACCTGTACTCACCTGCTCTGTCTACCCCACCTGCTCTGTCTACCCTACCTGTACTCACCTGCTCTGTCTACCCCACCTGTACTCACCTGCTCTGTCTACCCCACCTGCTCTGTCTACCCTACCTGTACTCACCTGCTCTGTCTACCCCACCTGTACTCACCTGCTCTGTCTACCCTACCTGCTCTGTCTACCCCACCTGCTCTGTCTACCCTACCTGTACTCACCTGCTCTGTCTACCCCACCTGTACTCACCTGCTCTGTCTACCCCACCTGCTCTGTCTACCCTACCTGTACTCACCTGCTCTGTCTACCCCACCTGCTCTGTCTACCCTACCTGTACTCACCTGCTCTGTCTACCCCACCTGCTCTGTCTACCCTACCTGCTCTGTCTACCCTACCTGTACTCACCTGCTCTGTCTACCCCACCTGCTCTGTCTACCCCACCTGTACTCACCTGCTCTGTCTACCCCACCTGCTCTGTCTACCCTACCTGTACTCACCTGCTCTGTCTACCACACCTGTACTCAACTGCTCTGTCTACCCCACCTGCTCTGTCTACCCTACCTGTACTCACCTGCTCTGTCTACCCCACCTGCTCTGTCTACCCTACCTGTACTCACCTGCTCTGTCTACCCCACCTGCTATGTCGACCCTACCTGTACTCACCTGCTCTGTCTACCCCACCTGTACTCACCTGCTCTGTCTACCCCACCTGCTCTGTCTACCCTACCTGTACTCACCTGCTCTGTCTACCCCACCTGCTCTGTCTACCCTACCTGTACTCACCTGCTCTGTCTACCCTACCTGTACTCACCTGCTCTGTCTACCCTACCTGAACTCACCTGCTCTGTCAACCCTACCAGTACTCACCTGCTCTGTCTACCCTACCCTCTCTGTTTACCCTACCTGCTCTGGCTACCCCACCTGAACTCACCTGCTCTGTCTACCCTACCTGAACTCACCTGCTCTGTCTACCCTACCTGAACTCACCTGCTCTGTCTACCCTACCTGAACTCACCTGCTCTGTCTACCACACCCTCTCTGTTTACCCTACCTGCTCTGGCTACCCCACCTGAACTCACCTTCTCTGTCTACCCTACCTGAACTCACCTGCTCTGTCTACCCTACCTGAACTCACCTGCTCTGTCTACCCTACCTGAACTCACCTGCTCTGTCTACCCTACATGCTCTGTCTACCCTACCTGAACTCACCTGCTCTGTCTACCCACCTGTACTCACCTGCTCTGTCAACCACTAGTTCTCTTTCTTCTCATGTAAGTTCTCTTTCTTCACAATGAATAAACTAAAATGAAAGCATGCAAACCAGCGAGATTTAAGTGATTTTACAACCTTCTAACACAGGAAATAGATGGATGAAAAATAAAGATCCTCAGGTGGGCGTGTTTATTATTTTAAATGTTTATTTGACCGTTATTTTACCAGGTAAGTTGACCGTGAACACGTTCTCATTTACAGCAACGGCCTGGGGAATAGTTACAGGGGAGAGGAGGAGGGGGATGAATGAGACAATTGTAAACTGGGGATGATTAGGTGACCGTGATGGTTTGAGGGCCAGATTGGGAATATAGCCAGGACACCGGGGTTAACACCCCTACTCTCACGATAAGTGCCATGGGATCTTTAGTGACCACAGAGAGTCAGGACACCCGTTTGACGTCCCATCCGAAAGACTGCACCCAACACAGGGCAATGTCCCCAATCACTGAGATATTTAGACGAGAGGAAAGAGTGCCTCCTACTTGCCCTCCAACACCACTTCCAGCAGCACCTGGTCTCCCATCCAGGGCCTGACCAGGACCAACCCTGCTTAGCTTCAGAAGCAAGCCAGCAGTGGGAGGCAAGGTGGGATGAGGGTGGGATACAGGGTGGGATGAGGGTGGGATACAGGGTGGGATGAGGGTGGGATACAGGGTGGGATACAGGGTGGAATGAGGGTGGGATGCAGGGTGGGATGAGGGTGGGATGAGGGTGGGATACAGGGTGGGATGAGGGTGGAATACAGGGTGGGATACAGGGTGGGATGAGGGTGGGATGCAGGGTGGGATGAGGGTGGGATACAGGGTGGGATGAGGGTGGGATACAGGGTGGGATGAGGGTGGGATACAGGGTGGGATGCAGGGTGGGATGAGGGTGGGATACAGGGTGGGATGAGGGTGGGATACAGGGTGGGATGAGGGTGGGATACAGGGTGGGATGAGGGTGGGATGAGGGTGGGATGCAGGGTGGGATGAGGGTGGGATACAGGGTGGGATACAGGGTGGGATGAGGGTGGGATGAGGGTGGGATACAGGGTGGGATGAGGGTGGGATACAGGGTGGGATACAGGGTGGGATACAGGGATGGATGAGGGTGGGATGAGGGTGGAATACAGGGTGGGATACAGGGTGGGATGAGGGTGGGATACAGGGTGGGATGAGGGTGGGATACAGGGTGGGATACAGGGTGGGATACAGGGTGGGATGAGGGTGGGATACAGGATGGGATGAGGATGGGATGAGGGTGGGATGAGGGTGGGATACAGGGTGGGATGAGGGTGGGATACAGGGCGGGATGAGGGTGGGATACAGGGTGGGATGAGGGTGGGATACAGGGTGGGATACAGGATGGGATGAGGGTGGGATGAGGGTGGGATACAGGGTGGGATGAGGGTGGGATGAGGGTGGGATACAGGGTGGGATGAGGGTGGGATACAGGGTGGGATGAGGGTGGGATACAGGGTGGGATACAGGGTGGGATGAGGGTGGGACGAGGGTGGGATACAGGGTGGGATGAGGGTGGGATGCAGGGTGGGATACAGGGTGGGATGATGGTGGGATACCGGGTGGGATGAGGGTGGGATACAGGGTGGGATGAGGGTGGGATACAGGGTGGGATACAGGGTGGGATGAGGGTGAGATGAGGGTGGGATAAAGGGTGGGATACAGGGTGGGATGAGGGTGGGATGCAGGGTGGGATGAGGGTGGGATACAGGGTGGGATGAGGGTGGGATGAGGGTGGGATACAGGGCGGGATGAGGGTGGGATACAGGGTGGGATGAGGGTGGGATGAGGGTGGGATACAGGGTGGGATACATGGTGGGATGAGGGTGGGATGAGGGTGGGATACAGGGTGGGATGAGGGTGGGATACAGGGTGGGATATAGGGTGGGATACAGGGTGGGATGAGGGTGGGATGAGGGTGGGATACAGGGTGGGATGAGGGTGGGATACAGGGTGGGATACAGGGTGGGATGAGGGTGGGATACAGGGTGGGATGAGGGTGGGATGAGGGTGGGATGAGGGTGGGATACAGGGTGGGATACAGGGTGGGATACAGTGCGGGATGAGGGTGTGATACAGGGTGGGATGAGGGTGGGATATAGGGTGGGATACGGGGTGGGATGAGGGTGGGATGAGGGTGGGATGAGGGTGGGATACAGGGTGGGATACAGGGTGGGATGAGGGTGGAATACAGGGTGGGATGAGGGTGGGATACAGGGTGGGATGAGGTTTGGATACAGGGTGGGATACAGGGTGGGATACAGGATGGGATGAGGGTGGGATGAGGGTGGGATGAGGGTGAGATGAGGGTGGGATACAGGGTGGGATGAGGGTGGGATACAGGGTGGGATATAGGGTGGGATACAGGGTGGGATGAGGGTGGGATGAGGGTGGGATACAGGGTGGGATGAGGGTGGGATACAGGGTGGGATACAGGGTGGGATGAGGGTGGGATACAGGGTGGGATACAGGGTGGGATACAGGGTGGGATACAGTGCGGGATGAGGGTGTGATACAGGGTGGGATGAGGGTGGGATATAGGGTGGGATGAGGGTGGGATATAGGGTGGGATACGGGGTGGGATGAGGGTGGGATGAGGGTGGGATACAGGGTGGGATACAGGGTGGGATGAGGGTGGGATACAGGGTGGGATGAGGGTGGGATGAGGGTGGGATGAGGGTGGGATACAGGGTGGGATACAGGGTGGGATACAGTGCGGGATGAGGGTGTGATACAGGGTGGGATGAGGGTGGGATATAGGGTGGGATACGGGGTGGGATGAGGGTGGGATGAGGGTGGGATGAGGGTGGGATACAGGGTGGGATGCAGGGTGGGATGAGGGTGGGATACAGGGTGGGATGAGGGTGGAATACAGGGTGGGATGAGGGTGGGATACAGGGTGGGATGAGGTTTGGATACAGGGTGGGATACAGGGTGGGATATAGGGTGGGATACAGGATGGGATGAGGGTGGGATGAGGGTGGGATGAGGGTGAGATACAGGGTGGGATGAGGGTGGGATACAGGGTGGGATACAGGGTGGGATGAGGGTGTGATACAGGGTGGGATGAGGGTGGGATATAGGGTGGGATGCGGGGTGGGATGAGGGTGGGATATAGGGTGGGATACGGGGTGGGATGAGGGTGGGATGAGGGTGGGATGAGGGTGGGATACAGGGTGGGATGCAGGGTGGGATGAGGGTGGGATACAGGGTGGGATGAGGGTGGAATACAGGGTGGGATGAGGGTGGGATACAGGGTGGGATGAGGTTTGGATACAGGGTGGGATACAGGGTGGGATACAGGGTGGGATACAGGATGCGATGAGGGTGGGATGAGGGTGGGATGAGGGTGAGATACAGGGTGGGATGAGGGTGGGATACACGGTGGGATGAGGGTGGGATACAGGGTGGGATACAGGGTGGGATGAGGGTGGGATGAGGGTGGGATACAGGGTGGGATACAGGGTGGGATGAGGGTGGGATACAGGGTGGGATGAGGTTGGGATGAGGGTGGGATGCAGGATGGGATGAGGGTGGGATACAGTGTGGGATGAGGGTGGGATACAGGGTGGGATACAGTGCGGGATGAGGGTGTGATACAGGGTGGGATGAGGGTGGGATATAGGGTGGGATACGGGGTGGGATGAGGGTGGGATGAGGGTGGGATCCAGGGTGGGATACAGGGTGGGATGAGGGTGGGATACAGGGTGGGATGAGGGTGGGATGAGGGTGGGATGAGGGTGGGATACAGGGTGGGATACAGGGTGGGATACAGTGCGGGATGAGGGTGTGATACAGGGTGGGATGAGGGTGGGATATAGGGTGGGATACGGGGTGGGATGAGGGTGGGATGAGGGTGGGATGAGGGTGGGATACAGGGTGGGATGCAGGGTGGGATGAGGGTGGGATACAGGGTGGGATGAGGGTGGAATACAGGGTGGGATGAGGGTGGGATACAGGGTGGGATGAGGTTTGGATACAGGGTGGGATACAGGGTGGGATACAGGGTGGGATACAGGATGGGATGAGGGTGGGATGAGGGTGGGATGAGGGTGAGATACAGGGTGGGATGAGGGTGGGATACAGGGTGGGATGAGGGTGTGATACAGGGTGGGATGATGGTGGGATATAGGGTGGGATACGGGGTGGGATGAGGGTGGGATGAGGGTGGGATACAGGGTGGGATGAGGGTGGAATACAGGGTGGGATGAGGGTGGGATACAGGGTGGGATGAGGTTTGGATACAGGGTGGGATACAGGGTGGGATACAGGATGGGATGAGGGTGGGATGAGGGTGGGATGAGGGTGAGATACAGGGTGGGATGAGGGTGGGATACAGGGTGGGATGAGGGTGGGATACAGGGTGGGATACAGGGTGGGATGAGGGTGGGATGAGGGTGGGATACAGGGTGGGATACAGGGTGGGATGAGGGTGGGATACAGGGTGGGATGAGGTTGGGATGAGGGTGGGATGCAGGATGGGATGAGGGTGGGATACAGTGTCGGATGAGGGTGGGATACAGGGTGGGATCAGGGTGGGATGAGGGTGGGATACAGGGTGGGATGAGGGTGGGATGCAGGGTGGGATGAGGGTGGGATACAGGGTGGGATGAGGGTGGGATACAGGGTGGGATGAGGGTGGGATACAGGGTGGGATGCAGCATGGGATGAGGGTGGGATACAGGGTGGGATACAGGGTGGGATGAGGGTGGGATACAGGGTGGGATGAGGGTGGGATGAGGGTGGGATGCAGGGTGGGATGAGGGTGGGATACAGGGTGGGATGAGGGTGGGATACAGGGTGGGATGAGGGTGGGATACAGGGTGGGATACAGGGTGGGATGAGGGTGGGATGAGGGTGGGATGCAGGGTGGGATGAGGGTGGGATACAGGGTGGGATGAGGGTGGGATGAGGGTGGGATACAGGGTGGGATGAGGGTGGGATACAGGGTGGGATGAGGGTGAGATGAGGGTGGGATACAGGGTGGGATGAGGGTGGGATACAGGGTGGGATGAGGGTGGGATACAGGTGGATGAGGGTGGGATACAGGGTGGGATGAGGGTGGGATGAGGATGGTATACAGGGTGGGATGAGGGTGGGATACAGGGAGGGATACAGGGTGGGATGAGGGTGGGATAAGGGTGGGATGAGGGTGGGATGAGGGTGGGATACAGGGTGGGATACATGGTGGGATCAGGGTGGGATGAGGGTGGGATACAGGGTGGGATGAGGGTGGGATACAGGGTGGGATGCAGGGTGGGATGAGGGTGGGATACAGGGTGGGATACAGGGTGGGGTGAGGGTGGGATGAGGGTGGGGTGAGGGGTGGGATGAGGGTGGGATACAGGGTGGGATGAGGGTGGGATACAGGGTGGGATGAGGGTGGGATACAGGGTGGGATGAGGGTGGGATACAGGGTGGGATGAGGGTGGGATACAGGGTGGGATGCAGGGTGGATGAGGGTGGGATACAGGGTGGGATACAGGGTGGGGTGAGGGTGGGATGAGGGTGGGTGAGGGTGGGATGAGGGTGGGATACAGGGTGGGATGAGGGTGGGATACAGGGTGGGATGAGGGTGGGATACAGGGTGGGATGAGGGTGGGATACAGGGTGGGATGAGGGTGGGATACAGGGTGGGATGAGGGTGGGATGCAGGGTGGGATGCAGGGTGGGATGAGGGTGGGATACAGGGTGGGATGAGGGTGGGATACAGGGTGGGATGAGGGTGGGATACAGGGTGGGATGCAGGGTGGGATGAGGGTGGGATACAGGGTGGGATGAGGGTGGGATACAGGGTGGGATGAGGGGTGGGATACAGGGTGGGATGAGGGTGGGATGAGGGTGGGATGCAGGGTGGGATGAGGGTGGGATACAGGGTGGGATACAGGGTGGGATGAGGGTGGGATGAGGGTGGGATACAGGGTGGGATGAGGGTGGGATACAGGGTGGGATACAGGGTGGGATACAGGGATGGATGAGGGTGGGATGAGGGTGGAATACAGGGTGGGATACAGGGGTGGGATGAGGGTGGGATACAGGGTGGGATGAGGGTGGGATACAGGGTGGGATACAGGGTGGGATACAGGGTGGGATGAGGGTGGGATACAGGATGGGATGAGGATGGGATGAGGGTGGGATGAGGGTTGGGATACAGGGTGGGATGAGGGTGGGATACAGGGCGGGATGAGGGTGGGATACAGGGTGGGATGAGGGTGGGATACAGGGTGGGATACAGGATGGGATGAGGGTGGGATGAGGGTGGGATACAGGGTGGGATGAGGGTGGGATGAGGGTGGGATACAGGGTGGGATGAGGGTGGGATACAGGGTGGGATGAGGGTGGGATACAGGGTGGGATTACAGGGTGGGATGAGGGTGGGACGGGTGGGATACAGGGTGGGATGAGGGTGGGATGCAGGGTGGGATACAGGGTGGGATGATGGTGGGATACAGGGTGGGATGAGGGTGGGATACAGGGTGGGATGAGGGTGGGATACAGGGTGGGATACAGGGTGGGATGAGGGTGAGATGAGGGTGGGATAAAGGGTGGGATACAGGTGGGATGAGGGTGGGAGCAGGGTGGGATGAGGGTGGGATACAGGGTGGGATGAGGGTGGGATGAGGGTGGGATACAGGGCGGGATGAGGGTGGGATACAGGGGTGGGATGAGGGTGGGATGAGGGTGGGATACAGGGTGGGATACATGGTGGGATGAGGGTGGGGATGAGGGTGGGATACAGGGTGGGATGAGGGTGGGATACAGGGTGGGATATAGGGTGGGATACAGGGTGGGATGAGGGTGGGATGAGGGTGGGATACAGGGTGGGATGAGGGTGGGATACAGGGTGGGATACAGGGTGGGATGAGGGTGGGATACAGGGTGGGATGAGGGTGGGATGAGGGTGGATGAGGGTGGGATACAGGGTGGGATACAGGGTGGGATACAGTGCGGGATGAGGGTGTGATACAGGGTGGGATGAGGTTGGGATATAGGGTGGGATACGGGGTGGATGAGGGTGGGGATGAGGGTGGGATGAGGGTGGGATACAGGGTGGGATACAGGGTGGGATGAGGGTGGAATACAGGGTGGGATGAGGTGGGGATACAGGGTGGGATGAGGTTTGGATACAGGGTGGGATACAGGGTGGGATACAGGGTGGGATACAGGATGGGATGAGGGTGGGATGAGGGTGGGATGAGGTGAGATGAGGGTGGGATACAGGGGTGGGATAGCAGGGGTGGGATACAGGGTGGGATGATATAGGGTGGGATACAGGGTGGGATGAGGTGGGATTGAGGGTGGGATACAGGGTGGGGATGAGGGTGGATACAGGGGTGGGATACAGGGGGGATGAGGGTGGGATACAGGGTGGGATACAGGGTGGGATACAGGGTGGGATACAGTGCGGGATGAGGGTGTGATACAGGGTTGGGATGAGGGTGGGATATAGGGTGGGATGAGGGTGGGATATAGGGTGGATACGGGGTGGGATTGAGGGTGGGATGAGGGTGGGATACAGGGTGGGATTACAGGGTGGGATGAGGGTGGGATACAGGGTGGGATGAGGGTGGGATGAGGGTGGGATGAGGGGGGATACAGGGTGGGATACAGGGTGGGATACAGTGCGGGATGAGGGTGTGATACAGGGTGGGATGAGGGTGGGATGAGGGTGGGATACAGGGTGGGATACAGGGTGGGATGAGGGTGGGATACAGGGTGGGATGAGGTTGGGATGAGGGTGGGATGCAGGATGGGATGAGGGTGGGATACAGTGTGGGGATTGAGGGTGGGATACAGGGTGGGATACAGTGCGGGATGAGGGTGTGATACAGGGTGGGATGAGGGTGGGATATAGGGTGGGATAACGGGTGGGATGAGGGTGGGATGAGGGTGGGATCCAGGGTGGGATACAGGGTGGGATGAGGGTGGGATACAGGGTGGGATGAGGGTGGGATGAGGGTGGGATGAGGGTGGGATACAGGGTGGGATACAGTGCGGGATGAGGTGTGATACAGGGTGGGATGAGGGTGGGATATAGGGTGGGATACGGGGTGGGATGAGGGTGGGATGAGGGTGGGATGAGGGTGGGATACAGGGTGGGATGCAGGGTGGGATGAGGGTGGGATACAGGGTGGGATGAGGGTGGAATACAGGGTGGGATGAGGGTGGGATACAGGGTGGGATGAGGTTTGGATACAGGGTGGGATACAGGGTGGGATACAGGGTGGATACAGGATGGGATGAGGGTGGGATGAGGGTGGGATGAGGGTGGAATACAGGGTGGGATGAGGGTGGGATACAGGGTGGGATGAGGTTTGGATACAGGGTGGGATACAGGGTGGGATACAGGGTGGGATACAGGATGGGATGAGGGTGGGATGAGGGTGGGATGAGGGTGAGATACAGGGTGGGATGAGGGTGGGATACAGGGTGGGATGAGGGTGTGATACAGGGTGGATGATGGTGGGATATAGGGTGGGATACGGGGTGGGATGAGGGTGGGATGAGGGTGGGATACAGGGTGGGATGAGGGTGGAATACAGGGTGGGATGAGGGTGGGATACAGGGTGGGATGAGGTTTGGATACAGGGTGGGATACAGGGTGGGATACAGGGTGGGATACAGGATGGGATGAGGGTGGGATGAGGGTGGGATGAGGGTGAGATACAGGGTGGGATGAGGGTGGGATACAGGGTGGGATGAGGGTGGATACAGGGTGGGATACAGGTGGGATGAGGGTGGGATGAGGGTGTGGATACAGGGTGGGATACAGGGTGGGATGAGGGTGGGATACAGGGTGGGATGAGGTTGGGATGAGGGTGGGATGCAGGATGGGATGAGGGTGGGATACAGTGTCGGATGAGGGTGGGATACAGGGTGGGATCAGGGTGGGATGAGGGTGGGATACAGGGTGGGATGAGGTGGGATGCAGGGTGGGATGAGGGTGGGATACAGGGTGGGATGAGGGTGGGATACAGGGTGGGATGAGGGTGGGATACAGGGTGGGATGCAGCATGGGATGAGGTGGGATACAGGTGGGATACAGGGTGGGATGAGGGTGGGATACAGGGTGGGATGAGGGTGGGATGAGGGTGGGATGCAGGGTGGGATGAGGGTGGGATACAGGGGGGATGAGGGTGGGATACAGGGTGGGATGAGGGTGGGATACAGGGTGGGATACAGGGTGGGATGAGGGTGGGATGAGGGTGGGATGCAGGGTGGGATGAGGGTGGGATACAGGGTGGGATGAGGGTGGGATGAGGGTGGGATACAGGGTGGGATGAGGGTGGGATACAGGGTGGGATGAGGGTGAGATGAGGGTGGGATACAGGGTGGGATGAGGGTGGGATACAGGGTGGGATGAGGTGGGATACAGGGTGGGATGAGGGTGGGATACAGGTGGGATGAGGGTGGGATGAGGATGGTATACAGGGTGGGATGAGGGTGGGATACAGGGAGGGATACAGGGTGGGATGAGGGTGGGATACAGGGTGGGATGAGGGTGGGATGAGGGTGGGATACAGGGTGGGATACATGGTGGGATACAGGGTGGATAGGGTGGGATAGCGGTGGGAGAGGGTTGGATGATGTGGATACAGGGTTGGGATGCAGGGTGGGATGAGGGTGGGGTGAGGGGTGGGATGAGGGTGGGATACAGGGTGGGATGAGGTGGGATACAGGGTGGGATGAGGGTGGTATACAGGGTGGGGATGGAGGGTGGGATCAGGGTGGGATGAGGGTGGGATACAGGCTGGGATGAGGGTGGGATGCAGGGTGTTGCTAGTGTGTGTTACCTGGCAGGCGGCGGGGCGTGTCAGTGATGTTGGGCAAGGCCTGGTGGCTCGGCTTGGAGGAGAGGGGCGTGGTGGAGTGGACAACGGGGAGGTCATGGGGACTCAGGTAGACGGGTATGAGACTGCCTCATAGGACCAGGGATGAGACGACTGGGACTTGGGGGCGAAGGGTCTGGAAGAGGAGAAAGGGATGTTAGAAAGGAGGAGGGGAGGAGGAGGAGGTAGATGAGGAGGAGGAGAGGGTGGGTGGCTAGAGATGGCAGGAGGAAGGTGAGGAGGAGGGAAGGAGTTGGTCGCAGTGTTCTACGTCCGTATCAAGGGCCATAGGAGTGAATTACTGTGTGAATGAATACTGTATAGTGAATACTGTGTAGAGAATACTGTGTAGAGAACACTGTGTAGTGAAACTGTGTAGTGAATACTGTGTAGTGAATACTGTGTAGAGAATACGTGTAGTGAATACTGTGTAGAGAATACTGTGTAGAGAACACTGTGTAGTGAATACTGTGTAGAGAATACTGTGTAGTGAACACTGAAGAGAATACTATGTAGAGAACAATGTGTTTTTGAATACTGTGTAGAGAACACTGTGTAGTGAAATACTGTGTAGAGAACAATGTGTAGTGAATAATGTGTAGAGAACAATGTGTAGAGAACACTGTGTAGTGAATACTGTGTAGTGAACACTGTAGTGAATACTGTGTAGTGAACACTGTGTAGTGAATACTGTGTAGAGAATACTGTGTGGTGAATACTGTGTAGAGAATATTGTTTAGTGAATACTGTGTAGTGAATACTGTTAGAGAATACTGTGTAGTGAATACTGTGTAGTGAATACTGTTTAGTGAATACTGTGTAAGTGAATACTGTGTATTGAATACTGTGTAGAGAATACTGTTTAGTTAATACTGTGTAGTGAATACTGTTTAGTGAATATTGTGTAGAGAATACTGTGTAGTAAATACGGTGTAGTGAATACTGTGTCATGCATACTGTGAAGTGAATACTGTTTAGAGAATACTGTGTAGTGAATACTGTGTATGTGAATACTGTTTAGTGAATACTGTGTAGTGAATACTGTGTAGTGAATACTGTGTAGTGAATACTGTGTAGAGAATACTGTTTAGTTAATACTGTGTAGTGAATACTGTTTAGTGAATATTGTGTAGAGAATACTGTGTAGTAAATACGGTGTAGTGAATACTGTGTCATGCATACTGTGAAGTGAATACTGTTTAGTGAATACTGTGTAGAGAACTAGTTCTAGAAGATGGAGCATGTTCAGGCTGTGAGTGTCTCATTTCCACTGGATCATTGGTGTACCAGGTCTGATGTAACATCCTGAGTAATGACACAACTTGTATGTTTGTCTCTTCCTGTCTCTCTCCTGAGAGAGAGAGAGAGAGGAGAGAGGAGAGAGAGAGAGAGAGAGAGAGAGAGAGAGAGAGAGAGAGAGAGAGAGAGAGAGGGAGAGAGAGAGAGAGAGAGGGAGGGAGAGAGAGAGAGGAGGGAGGGGGGAGAGAGAGAGGGAGAGACAGGAAGGGAGAGAGAGAGAGAGAGAGAGAGAGAGAGAGAGAGAGAGAGAGAGAGAGAGAGAGAGAGAGAGAGAGAGCGAGAGAGCGAGAGAGAGAGAGCGAGAGAGAGAGAGCAAGAGAGTGTATAAGAGTGTATAAGGCTGTGATGACATTGTGGATATTACGGGAAGGGAGAGATGGAGTTACAACAGGACTGATAGATTGGGACAGATCAGAGATGGAGTTGCAACAGGACTGATAGATTGGGACAGATCAGAGATGTAGTTGTAACAGGACTGATAGATTGGGACAGATCAGAGATGGAGTTACAACAGGACTGATAGATTGGGACAGGTCATAGATGCCGTTACAACAGGATTGATAGATTGGGACAGATCAGAGATGTAGTTACAACAGGACTGATAGATTAGGACAGATAAGAGATGTAGTTACAACATGACTGATAGATTGGGACAGGTCAGATATGTAGTTACAACAGGACTGATAGATTGGGACAGATCAGAGATGTAGTTACAACAGATTAGGACAGATCAGAGATGTAGTTACAACAGGACTGATAGACATCTGGTATCTGTGTCTATGTGTGTCGGGGGTTAGAGATTATAGTCTCATCTGGTATCTGTGTCTATGTGCGTCGGGGGTTAGAGACTATGGTCTCATCTGGTATCTGTGTCCATGTGTGTCGGGGGTTAGAGACTATGGTCTCATCTGGTATCTGTGTCTATGTGTGTCGGGGGTTAGAGATTATGGTCTCATCTGGTATCTGTGTCTATGTGTGTCGGGGGTTAGAGATTATGGTCTCATCTGGTATCTGTGTCTATGTGTGTCGGGGGTTAGAGATTATGGCCTCATCTGGTATCTGTGTCTATGTGTGTCGGGGGTTAGAGACTATGGTCTCATCTGGTATCTGTGTCTATGTGTGTCGGGGGTTAGAGATTATGGCCTCATCTGGTATCTGTGTCTATGTGTGTTGGGGGTTAGAGTATTTAAATCTCATCTGGTATCTGTGTTAATAAGGGTTAAGGGGGCCTGTATTTAAATCTCACCTGGTATCTGACTAAATAAGGGTTAGGAGGGACTGTATTTAAAATTCACCTGGTATCTGTGTCTGCCCTTGGGGGTTGAAGGGGTTGTGTCCAGCGTTGAGCGGCTGTTGTTGGGACTGTGTCGGCACGGCAACCCTCATGGTTGTCTGTCTGATCCTCTCCAGCTCACTGAGACGGTCTGAGAACAGCCCTGTTTTAGGAGACTCCTCCAGCTTCTGACGATGTCCTGTACAACAACAACAATAACAAAAACGAGACGGTCTGAGAACAGCCCTGTTTTAGGAGACTCCTCCAGCTTCTGACGACAACAACAATGAGAGGGTCTGAGAACAGCCCTGTTTTAGGAGACTCCTCCAGCTTCTGACGACAACAACAATGAGAGGGTCTGAGAACAGCCCTGTTTTAGGAGACTCCTCCAGCTTCTGACGACAACAACAATGAGAGGGTCTGAGAACAGCCCTGTTTTAGGAGACTCCTCCAGCTTCTGACGACAACAACAATGAGAGGGTCTGAGAAATGAGATACAAGCGCTAGGTCGTTCTCCCACAGAACTGACTGTGAGGCTGGGTGGGGATGGAGAGAATACGAGAGGAAGAGGAAGGAGAGGCTGGGTGGGGATGGAGAGAATACGAGAGGAGGGAGAGGCTGGGTGGGGATGGAGAGAATACAAGAGGAAGAGGAGGGAGAGGCTGGGTGGGGGATGGAGAGAATACGAGAGGAGGGAGAGGCTGGGTGGGGATGGAGAGAATACGAGAGGAAGAGGAGGGAGAGGCTGGGTGGGGATGGAGAGAATACGAGAGGAGGAGGAGGGAGAGGCTGGGTTGGGATGGAGAGAATACGAGAGGAAGAGGAGGGAGAGGCTGGGTGGGGATGGAGAGAATACGAGAGGAGGGAGAGGCTGGGTGGGGATGGAGAGAATACAAGAGGAAGAGGAGGGAGAGGCTGGGTGGGGATGGAGAGAATACGAGAGGAGGGAGAGGCTGGGTGGGGATGGAGAGAATACGAGAGGAAGAGGAGGGAGAGGCTGGGTGGGGATGGAGAGATTACGAGAGGAGGGAGAGGCTGGGTGGGGATGGAGAGAATACGAGAGGAGAGGAGGGAGAGGCTGGGTGGGGATGGAGAGAATACGAGAGGAGGGAGAGGATGGGTGGGGATGGAGAGAATACGAGAGGAGGGAGAGGCTGGGTGGGGATGGAGAGAATACGAGAGGAAGAGGAGGGAGAGGCTGGGTGGGGATGGAGAGAATACGAGAGGAGGAGGAGGGAGAGGCTGGCTGGGGATGGAGAGAATACGAGAGGAGAGGAGGGAGAGGCTTGTTGGGGATGGAGAGAATACGAGAGGAGGGAGAGGCTGGGTGGGGATGGAGAGAATACGGGAGGAGGGAAAGGCTGGGTGGGGATGGAGAGAATATGAGAGGAGAGTAGGGAGAGGCTGGGTGGGGATGGAGAGAATACGAGAGGAGAGTAGGGAGAGGCTGGGTGGGGATGGAGAGAATACGAGAGGAGAGTAGGGAGAGGCTGGGTGGGGATGGAGAGAATACGAGAGGAGAGGAGGGAGAGGCTGGGTGGGGATGGAGAGAATACGAGAGGAGGGAGAGGCTGGGTGGGGATGGAGAGAATACGAGAGGAAGAGGAGGGAGAGGCTGGGTGGGGATGGAGAGAATATGAGAGGAGAGGAGGGAGAGGCTGGGTGGGGATGGAGAGAATACGAGAGGAAGAGGAGGGAGAGGCTTGGTGGGGATGGAGAGAATACGGGAGGAGGGAGAGGCTGGGTGGGGATGGAGAGAATATGAGAGGAGGGAGAGGCTGGGTGGGGATGGAGAGAATACGAGAGGAGGGAGAGGCTGGGTGGGGATGGAGAGAATACGAGAGGAAGAGGAGGGAGAGGCTGGGTGGGGATGGAGAGAATACGAGAGGAGGAGGAGGGAGAGGCTGGGTGGGGATGGAGAGAATACGAGAGGAGGGAGAGGCTGGGTTGGGATGGAGAAAATACGAGAGGAGGAGGAGTGAGAGGCTGGCTGGGGATGGAGAGAATACGAGAGGAGGAGGAGGGAGAGGCTGGCTGGGGATGGAGAGAATACGAGAGGAGGAGGAGGGAGAGGCTGGCTGGGGATGGAGAGTATACGAGAGGAGGGAGAGGCTGGGTTGGTATGGAGAGAATACGAGAGGAGGAGGAGGGAGAGGCTGGCTGGGGATGGAGAGAATACGAGAGGAGAGGAGGGAGAGGCTGGTTGGGGATGGAGAGAATACGAGAGGAGGGAGAGGCTGGGTGGGGATGGAGAGAATACGAGAGGAGGAGGAAGGAGAGGCTGGGTGGGGATGGAGAGAATACGACAGGAGGAGGAAGGAGAGGCTGGGTGGGGATGGAGAGAATACGAGAGGAGAGTAGGGAGAGGCTGGGTGGGGATGGAGAGAATACGAGAGGAGAGGAGGGAGAGGCTGGGTGGGGATGGAGAGAATACGAGAGGAGGGAGAGGCTGGGTGAGGATGGAGAGAATACGAGAGGAAGAGGAGGGAGAGGCTGGGTGGGGATGGAGAGAATTACGGGAGGAGGGAGAGGCTGGGTGGGGATGGAGAGAATACGAGAGGAGGGAGAGGCTGGGTGGGGATGGAGAGAATACGAGAGGAAGAGGAGGGAGAGGCTGGGTGGGGATGGAGAGAATACGAGAGGAGGGAGAGGCTGGGTTGGGATGGAGAGAATACGAGAGGAGGGAGAGGCTGGGTTGGGATGGAGAAAATACGAGAGGAGGAGGAGTGAGAGGCTGGCTGGGGATGGAGAGAATACGAGAGGAGGAGGAGGGAGAGGCTGGCTGGGGATGGAGAGAATACGAGAGGAGGAGGAGGGAGAGGCTGGCTGGGGATGGAGAGAATACGAGAGGAGAGGAGGGAGAGGCTGGTTGGGGATGGAGAGAATACGAGAGGAGGGAGAGGCTGGGTGGGGATGGAGAGAATATGAGAGGAGGAGGAAGGAGAGGCTGGGTGGGGATGGAGAGAATACGAGAGGAGGAGGAAGGAGAGGCTGGGTGGGGATGGAGAGAATACGAGAGGAAGAGGAGGGAGAGGCTGGTTGGGGATGGAGAGAATACGAGAGGAGAGGAGGGAGAGGCTGGGTGGGGATGGAGAGAATACGAGAGGAAGAGGAGGGAGAGGCTTGGTGGGGATGGAGAGAATACGGGAGGAGGGAGAGGCTGGGTGGGGATGGAGAGAATATGAGAGGAGGGAGTGGCTGGGTGGGGATGGAGAGAATACGGGAGGAGGGAGAGGCTGGGTGGGGATGGAGAGAATACGGGAGGAGGGAGAGGCTGGGTGGGGATGGAGAGAATACGAGAGGAGAGGAGGGAGAGGCTGGGTGGGGATGGAGAGAATACGAGAGGAGAGGAGGGAGAGGCTGGGTGGGGATGGAGAGAATACGAGAGGAGGGAGAGGCTGGGTGGGGATGGAGAGAATACGAAAGGAAGAGGAGGGAGAGGCTTGGTGGGGATGGAGAGAATACGGGAGGAGGGAGAGGCTGGGTGGGGATGGAGAGAATATGAGAGGAGGGAGAGGCTGGGTGGGGATGGAGAGAATACGAGAGGAGGGAGAGGTTGGGTGGGGATGGAGAGAATACGAGAGGAAGAGGAGGGAGAGGCTGGGTGGGGAAGGAGAGAATACGAGAGGAGGAGGAGGGAGAGGCTGGGTGGGGATGGAGAGAATACGAGAGGAGGGAGAGGCTGGGTTGGGATGGAGAAAATACGAGAGGAGGAGGAGTGAGAGGCTGGCTGGGGATGGAGAGAATACGAGAGGAGGAGGAGGGAGAGGCTGGCTGGGGATGGAGAGAATACGAGAGGAGGAGGAGAGAGAGGCTGGCTGGGGATGGAGAGTATACGAGAGGAGGGAGAGGCTGGGTTGGTATGGAGAGAATACGAGAGGAGGAGGAGGGAGAGGCTGGCTGGGGATGGAGAGAATACGAGAGGAGAGGAGGGAGAGGCTGGTTGGGGATGGAGAGAATACGAGAGGAGGGAGAGGCTGGGTGGGGATGGAGAGAATACGAGAGGAAGAGGAGGGAGAGGCTGGGTGGGGATGGAGAGAATACGGGAGGAGGGAGAGGCTGGGTGGGGATGGAGAGAATACGAGAGGAGAGGAGGGAGAGGCTGGGTGGGGATGGAGAGAATACGATAGGAGGGAGAGGCTGGGTGGGGATGGAGAGAATACGAGAGGAAGAGGAGGGAGAGGCTGGGTGGGGATGGAGAGAATACGGGAGGAGGGAGAGGCTGGGTGGGGATGGAGAGAATACGAGAGGAGGGAGAGGCTGGGTGGGGATGGAGAGAATACGAGAGGAGGGAGAGGCTGGGTGGGGATGGAGAGAATACGAGAGGAAGAGGAGGGAGAGGCTGGGTGGGGATGGAGAGAATACAAGAGGAGGGAGAGGCTGGGTGGGGATGGAGAGAATACGAGAGGAGGAGGAGTGAGAGGCTGGCTGGGGATGTAGAGAATACGAGAGGAGGGAGAGGCTGGGTGGGGATGGAGAGAATACGGGAGGAGGGAGAGGCTGGGTGGGGATGGAGAGAATATGAGAGGAGGGAGTGGCTGGGTGGGGATGGAGAGAATACGGGAGGAGGGAGAGGCTGGGTGGGGATGGAGAGAATACGGGAGGAGGGAGAGGCTGGGTGGGGATGGAGAGAATACGAGAGGAGAGGAGGGAGAGGCTGGGTGGGGATGGAGAGAATACGAGAGGAGAGGAGGGAGAGGCTGGGTGGGGATGGAGAGAATACGAGAGGAGGGAGAGGCTGGGTGGGGATGGAGAGAATACGAAAGGAAGAGGAGGGAGAGGCTTGGTGGGGATGGAGAGAATACGGGAGGAGGGAGAGGCTGGGTGGGGATGGAGAGAATATGAGAGGAGGGAGAGGCTGGGTGGGGATGGAGAGAATACGAGAGGAGGGAGAGGTTGGGTGGGGATGGAGAGAATACGAGAGGAAGAGGAGGGAGAGGCTGGGTGGGGAAGGAGAGAATACGAGAGGAGGAGGAGGGAGAGGCTGGGTGGGGATGGAGAGAATACGAGAGGAGGGAGAGGCTGGGTTGGGATGGAGAAAATACGAGAGGAGGAGGAGTGAGAGGCTGGCTGGGGATGGAGAGAATACGAGAGGAGGAGGAGGGAGAGGCTGGCTGGGGATGGAGAGAATACGAGAGGAGGAGGAGAGAGAGGCTGGCTGGGGATGGAGAGTATACGAGAGGAGGGAGAGGCTGGGTTGGTATGGAGAGAATACGAGAGGAGGAGGAGGGAGAGGCTGGCTGGGGATGGAGAGAATACGAGAGGAGAGGAGGGAGAGGCTGGTTGGGGATGGAGAGAATACGAGAGGAGGGAGAGGCTGGGTGGGGATGGAGAGAATACGAGAGGAAGAGGAGGGAGAGGCTGGGTGGTGATGGAGAGAATACGGGAGGAGGGAGAGGCTGGGTGGGGATGGAGAGAATACGAGAGGAGAGGAGGGAGAGGCTGGGTGGGGATGGAGAGAATACGATAGGAGGGAGAGGCTGGGTGGGGATGGAGAGAATACGAGAGGAAGAGGAGGGAGAGGCTGGGTGGGGATGGAGAGAATACGGGAGGAGGGAGAGGCTGGGTGGGGATGGAGAGAATACGAGAGGAGGGAGAGGCTGGGTGGGGATGGAGAGAATACGAGAGGAGGGAGAGGCTGGGTGGGGATGGAGAGAATACGAGAGGAAGAGGAGGGAGAGGCTGGGTGGGGATGGAGAGAATACAAGAGGAGGGAGAGGCTGGGTGGGGATGGAGAGAATACGAGAGGAGGAGGAGTGAGAGGCTGGCTGGGGATGGAGAGAATACGAGAGGAGGGAGAGGCTGGGTGGGGATGGAGAGAATACGAGAGGAGAGGAGGGAGAGGCTGGGTGGGGATGGAGAGAATATGAGAGGAGAGGAGGGAGAGGCTGGGTGGGGATGGAGAGAATACGAGAGGAGAGGAGGGAGAGGCTGGGTGGGGATGGAGAGAATACGAGAGGAGAGGAGAGAGAGGCTGGGTGGGGATGGAGAGAATACGAGAGGAGAGGAGGGAGAGGCTGGGTGGGGATGGAGAGAATACGAGAGGAGAGGAGGGAGAGGCTGGGTGGGGATGGAGAGAATACGAGAGGAGAGGAGAGAGAGGCTGGGTGGGGATGGAGAGAATACGAGAGGAGAGGAGGGAGAGGCTGGGTGGGGATGGAGAGAATACGAGAAGAGAGGAGGGAGAGGCTGGGTGGGGATGGAGAGAATACGAGAGGAGAGGAGGGAGAGGCTGGGTGGGGATGGAGAGAATACGAGAGGAGAGGAGAGAGAGGCTGGGTGGGGATGGAGAGAATACGAGAGGAGAGGAGAGAGAGGCTGGGTGGGGATGGAGAGAATACGAGAGGAGAGGAGGGAGAGGCTGGTTGGGGATGGAGAGAATACGAGAGGAGGGAGAGGCTGGGTGGGGATGGAGAGAATACGAGAGGAGGAAGGAGAGGCTGGGTGGGGATGGAGAGAATACGAGAGGAGAGGAGGGAGAGGCTGGGTGGGGATGGAGAGAATACGAGAGGAGAGGAGGGAGAGGCTGGGTGGGGATGGAGAGAATACGAGAGGAGGGAGAGGCTGGTTGGGGATGGAGAGAATACGAGAGGAGAGTAGGGAGAGGCTGGGTGGGGATGGAGAGAATACGAGAGGAGGAGGAAGGAGAGGCTGGGTGGGGATGGAGAGAATACGAGAGGAGGGAGAGGCTGGCTGGGGATGGAGAGAATACGAGAGGAGGGAGAGGCTGGGTTGGTATGGAGAGAATACGAGAGGAGGAGGGAGAGGCTGGCTGGGGATGGAGAGAATACGAGAGGAAGAGGAGGGAGAGGCTGGGTGGGGATGGAGAGAATACAAGAGGAGGGAGAGGCTGGGTGGGGATGGAGAGAATACGAGAGGAGGGAGAGGCTGGGTGGGGATGGAGAGAATACGAGAGGAGGGAGAGGCTGGCTGGGGATGGAGAGAATACGAGAGGAGAGGAGGGAAAGGCTGGCTGGGAATGGAGAGAATACGAGAGGAGAGGAGGGAGAGGCTGGGTGGGGATGGAGAGAATACGAGAGGAGAGGAGGGAGAGGCTGGGTGGGGATGGAGAGAATACGAGAGGAGAGAAGGGAGAGGCTGGGTGGGGATGGAGAGAATACGAGAGGAGAGGAGGGAGAGGCTGGGTGGGGATGGAGAGAATACGAGAGGAGAGGAGGGAGAGGCTGGGTGGGGATGGAGAGAATACGAGAGGAGAGGAGGGAGAGGCTGGCTGGGGATGGAGAGAATACGAGAGGAGAGGAGGGAGAGGCTGGGTGGGGATGGAGAGAATACGAGAGGAGAGGAGGGAGAGGCTGGGTGGGGATGGAGAGAATACGAGAGGAGAGGAGGGAGAGGCTGGGTGGGGATGGAGAGAATACGAGAGGAGAGGAGGGAGAGGCTGGGTGGGGATGGAGAGAATACGAGCGGAGGAGGAGTGAGAGGCTGGCTGGGGATGGAGAGAGTACGAGAGGAGGAGGAGGGAGAGGATGGGTGGGGATGGAGAGAATACGAGAGGAGGAGGAGGGAGAGGCTGGGTGGGGATGGAGAGAATAGGAGAGGAGGGAGAGGCTGGGTTGGGATGGAGAAAATACGAGAGGAGGAGGAGTGAGAGGCTGGCTGGGGATGGAGAGAATACGAGAGGAGGAGGAGGGAGAGGCTGGCTGGGGATGGAGAGAATACGAGAGGAGGAGGAGGGAGAGGCTGGCTGGGGATGGAGAGAATACGAGAGGAGGGAGAGGCTGGGTTGGTATGGAGAGAATACAAGAGGAGGAGGGAGAGGCTGGCTGGGGATGGAGAGAATACGAGAGGAGAGGAGGGAGAGGCTGGGTGGGGATGGAGAGAATACGAGAGGAGGGAGAGGCTGGGTGGGGATGGAGAGAATACGAGAGGAGGAGGAAGGAGAGGCTGGGTGGGGATGGAGAGAATACGAGAGGAGAGGAGGGAGAGGCTGGGTGGGGATGGAGAGAATACGAGAGGAGAGGAGGGAGAGGCTGGGTGGGAATGGAGAGAATACGAGAGGAGGGAGAGGCTGGGTGGGGATGGAGAGAATACGAGAGGAAGAGGAGGGAGAGGCTAGGTGGGGATGGAGAGAATACGAGAGGAGGGAGAGGCTGGGTGGGGATGGAGAGAATACGAGAGGAGGGAGAGGCTGGGTGGGGATGGAGAGAATACGAGAGGAGGGAGAGGCTGGCTGGGAATGGAGAGAATATGAGAGGAGAGGAGGGAGAGGCTGGGTGGGGATGGAGAGAATACGAGAGGAGAGGAGGGAGAGGCTGGGTGGGGATGGAGAGAATACGAGAGGAGAGGAGGGAGAGGCTGGGTGGGGATGGAGAGAATACGAGAGGAGAGGAGGGAGAGGCTGGGTGGGGATGGAGAGAATACGAGAGGAGAGGAGAGAGAGGCTGGGTGGGGATGGAGAGAATACGAGAGGAGGAGGAAGGAGAGGCTGGGTGGGGATGGAGAGAATAGGAGAGGAGAATAGGGAGAGGCTGGGTGGGGATGGAGAGAATACGAGAGGAGGGAGAGGATGGGTGGGGGATGGAGAGAATACGAGAGGAGGGAGAGGCTGGGTGGGGATGGAGAGAATACGAGAGGAAGAGGAGGGAGAGGCTGGGTGGGGAAGGAGAGAATACGAGAGGAGGGAGAGGCTGGGTGGGGATGGAGAGAATACGAGAGGAGGGAGAGGCTGGCTGGGGATGGAGAGAATACGAGAGGAAGAGGAGGGAGAGGCTGGGTGGGGAAGGAGAGAATACGAGAGGAGGGAGAGGCTGGGTTGGGATGGAGAAAATACGAGAGGAGGAGGAGTGAGAGGCTGGCTGGGGATGGAGAGAATACGAGAGGAGGAGGAGGGAGAGGCTGGCTGGGGATGGAGAGAATACGAGAGGAGGAGGAGGGAGAGGCTGGCTGGGGATGGAGAGTATACGAGAGGAGGGAGAGGCTGGGTTGGTATGGAGAGAATACGAGAGGAGGAGGAGGGAGAGGCTGGCTGGGGATGGAGAGAATACGAGAGGAGAGGAGGGAGAGGCTGGTTGGGGATGGAGAGAATACGAGAGGAGGGAGAGCCTGGGTGGGGATGGAGAGAATACGAGAGGAGGAGGAAGGAGAGGCTGTGCTGGGATGGAGAGAATACGAGAGGAGGAGGAAGGAGATGCTGGGTGGGGATGGAGAGAATACGAGAGGAGAGGAGGGAGAGGCTGGGTGGGGATGGAGAGAATACGAAAGGAGGGAGAGGATGGGTGGGGATGGAGAGAATACGAGAGGAGGGAGAGGCTGGGTGGGGATGGAGAGAATACGAGAGGAAGAGGAGGGAGAGGCTGGGTGGGGATGGAGAGAATACGAGAGGAGGGAGAGGCTGGGTGGGGATGGAGAGAATACGAGAGGAGGGAGAGGCTGGCTGGGGATGGAGAGAATACGAGAGGAAGAGGAGGGAGAGGCTGGGTGGGAAAGGAGAGAATACGAGAGGAGGGAGAGGCTGGGTTGGGATGGAGAAAATACGAGAGGAGGAGGAGTGAGAGGCTGGCTGGGGATGGAGAGAATACAAGAGGAGGAGGAGGGAGAGGCTGGCTGGGGATGGAGAGAATATGAGAGGAGGAGGAGGGAGAGGCTGGCTGGGGATGGAGAGTATACGAGAGGAGGGAGAGGCTGGGTTGGTATGGAGAGAATACGAGAGGAGGAGGAGGGAGAGGCTGGCTGGGGATGGAGAGAATACGAGAGGAGAGGAGGGAGAGGCTGGTTGGGGATGGAGAGAATACGAGAGGAGGGAGAGCCTGGGTGGGGATGGAGAGAATACGAGAGGAGGAGGAAGGAGAGGCTGGGTGGGGATGGAGAGAATACGAGAGGAGGAGGAAGGAGATGCTGGGTGGGGATGGAGAGAATACGAGAGGAGAGGAGGGAGAGGCTGGGTGGGGATGGAGAGGATACGAGAGGAGGGAGAGGCTGGGTGGGGATGGAGAGAATACGAGAGGAAGAGGAGGGAGAGGCTGGGTGGGGATGGAGAGAATACGGGAGGAGGGAGAGGCTGGGTGGGGATGGAGAGAATACGAGAGGAGGGAGAGGCTGGGTGGGGATGGAGAGAATACGAGAGGAGGGAGAGCCTGGGTGGGGATGGAGAGAATACGAGAGGAGGAGGAAGGAGAGGCTGTGTGGGGATGGAGAGAATACGAGAGGAGGAGGAAGGAGATGCTGGGTGGGGATGGAGAGAATACGAGAGGAGAGGAGGGAGAGGCTGGGTGGGGATGGAGAGAATACGAAAGGAGGGAGAGGATGGGTGGGGATGGAGAGAATACGAGAGGAGGGAGAGGCTGGGTGGGGATGGAGAGAATACGAGAGGAAGAGGAGGGAGAGGCTGGGTGGGGATGGAGAGAATACGAGAGGAGGGAGAGGCTGGGTGGGGATGGAGAGAATACGAGAGGAGGGAGAGGCTGGCTGGGGATGGAGAGAATACGAGAGGAAGAGGAGGGAGAGGCTGGGTGGGAAAGGAGAGAATACGAGAGGAGGGAGAGGCTGGGTTGGGATGGAGAAAATACGAGAGGAGGAGGAGGAGTGAGAGGCTGGCTGGGGATGGAGAGAATACAAGAGGAGGAGGAGGGAGAGGCTGGCTGGGGATGGAGAGAATATGAGAGGAGGAGGAGGGAGAGGCTGGCTGGGGATGGAGAGTATACGAGAGGAGGGAGAGGCTGGGTTGGTATGGAGAGAATACGAGAGGAGGAGGAGGGAGAGGCTGGCTGGGGATGGAGAGAATACGAGAGGAGAGGAGGGAGAGGCTGGTTGGGGATGGAGAGAATACGAGAGGAGGGAGAGCCTGGGTGGGGATGGAGAGAATACGAGAGGAGGAGGAAGGAGAGGCTGGGTGGGGATGGAGAGAATACGAGAGGAGGAGGAAGGAGATGCTGGGTGGGGATGGAGAGAATACGAGAGGAGAGGAGGGAGAGGCTGGGTGGGGATGGAGAGGATACGAGAGGAGGGAGAGGCTGGGTGGGGATGGAGAGAATACGAGAGGAAGAGGAGGGAGAGGCTGGGTGGGGATGGAGAGAATACGGGAGGAGGGAGAGGCTGGGTGGGGATGGAGAGAATACGAGAGGAGGGAGAGGCTGGGTGGGGATGGAGAGAATACGAGAGGAAGAGGAGGGAGAGGCTGGGTGGGGATGGAGAGAATACGAGAGGAGGGAGAGGCTGGGTTGGGATGGAGAAAATACGAGAGGAGGAGGAGTGAGAGGCTGGCTGGGGATGGAGAGAATACGAGAGGAGAGGAGGGAGAGGCTGGCTGGGGATGGAGAGAATACGAGAGGAGGAGGAGGGAGAGGCTGGCTGGGGATGGAGAGAATACGAGAGGAGGAGGAGGGAGAGGCTGGCTGGGGATGGAGAGAATACGAGAGGAGGGAGAGGCTGGGTTGGTATGGAGAGAATACGAGAGGAGGAGGGAGAGGCTGGCTGGGGATGGAGAGAATACGAGAGGAGAGGAGGGAGAGGCTGGTTGGGGATGGAGAGAATACGAGAGGAGGGAGAGGCTGGGTGGGGATGGAGAGAATACGAGAGGAGGAGGAAGGAGAGGCTGGGTGGGGATGGAGAGAATACGAGAGGAGGAGGAAGGAGAGGCTGGGTGGGGATGGAGAGAATACGAGAGGAAGAGGAGGGAGAGGCTGGTTGGGGATGGAGAGAATACGAGAGGAGAGGAGGGAGAGGCTGGGTGGGGATGGAGAGAATACGAGAGGAGGGAGAGGCTGGTTGGGGATGGAGAGAATATGAGAGGAGAGTAGGGAGAGGCTGGGTGGGGATGGAGAGAATACGAGAGGAGGAGGAAGGAGAGGCTGGGTGGGGATGGAGAGAATACGAGAGGAGGGAGAGGCTGGGTGGGGATGGAGAGAATACGAGAGGAAGAGGAGGGAGAGGCTGGGTGGGGATGGAGAGAATACAAGAGGAGGGAGAGGCTGGGTGGGGATGGAGAGAATATGAGAGGAGGGAGAGGCTGGGTGGGGATGGAGAGAATACGAGAGGAGGGAGAGGCTGGCTGGGGATGGAGAGAATACGAGAGGAGAGGAGGGAGAGGCTGGGTGGGGATGGAGAGAATACGAGAGGAGAGGAGGGAGAGGCTGGGTGGGGATGGAGAGAATACGAGAGGAGAGGAGGGAGAGGCTGGGTGGGGATGGAGAGAATACGAGAGGAGAGGAGGGAGAGGCTGGGTGGGGATGGAGAGAATACGAGAGGAGAGGAGGGAGAGGCTGGGTGGGGATGGAGAGAATACGAGAGGAGAGGAGAGAGAGGCTGGGTGGGGATGGAGAGAATACGAGAGGAGAGGAGAGAGAGGCTGGGTGGGGATGGAGAGAATACGAGAGGAGGAGGAGGGAGAGGCTGGGTGGGGATGGAGTGAATATGAGAGGAGAGGAGGGAGAGCTGGCTGGGGATGGAGAGAATACGAGAGGAGGAGGGAGGGAGAGGCTGGGTGGGGATGGAGAGAATACGAGAGGAGGAGGAGGGAGAGGCTGGCTGGGGATGGAGAGAACACGAGAGGAGGAGGAGAGTGTTTTAACTGTCAGATCTGAAAGAGAGCCCTACTTGTTAACATTTGATGAGAGTCACCACTGACTATAGACACTCAGATATATGAGACAGGAAACCCTGAGTAAGTACCACAGTAGGTACAGGTCTATAAGTAAGGCAGATGTGAGACAGGTCTACCTCAGTAATATAACAGGTATGAGACAGGTCTACCTCAGTAATATAACAGGTATGGGACAGGACTACCTCAGTAATATAACAGACAGGTCTACCTCAGTAATATAACAGACAGGACTACCTCAGTAATATAACAGGTATGAGACAGGACTACCTCAGTAATATAACAGACAGGACTACCTCAGTAATATAACAGACAGGACTACCTCAGTAATATAACAGGTATGAGACAGGACTACCTCAGTAATATAACAGACAGGTCTACCTCAGTAATATAACAGACAGGTCTACCTCAGTAATATAACAGACAGGTCTACCTCAGTAATATAACAGACAGGACTACCTCAGTAATATAACAGATATGAGACAGGACTAACTCAGTAATATAACAGACAGGACTACCTCAGTAATATAACAGACAGGACTACCTCAGTAATATAACAGACAGGTCTACCTCAGTAATATAACAGACAGGTCTACCTCAGTAATATAACAGACAGGTCTACCTCAGTAATATAACAGATATGAGACAGGACTACCTCAGTAATATAACAGACAGGTCTACCTCAGTAATATAACAGACAGGACTACCTCAGTAATATAACAGACAGGACTACCTCAGTAATATAACAGACAGGACTACCTCAGTAATATAACAGACAGGTCTACCTCAGTAATATAACAGATATGAGACAGGACTACCTCAGTAATATAACAGGTATGAGACAGGACTACCTCAGTAATATAACAGGTATGAGACAGGACTACCTCAGTAATATAACAGACAGGTCTACCTCAGTAATATAACAGACAGGACTACCTCAGTAATATAACAGACAGGACTACCTCAGTAATATAACAGACAGGTCTACCTCAGTAATATAACAGATATGAGACAGGACTACCTCAGTAATATAACAGGTATGAGACAGGACTACCTCAGTAATATAACAGGTATGAGACAGGACTACCTCAGTAATATAACAGACAGGTCTACCTCAGTAATATAACAGACAGGACTACCTCAGTAATATAACAGGTATGAGACAGGTCTACCTCAGTAATATAACAGGTATGAGACAGGACTACCTCAGTAATATAACAGGTATGAGACAGGACTACCTCAGTAAGTAAGGCAGATGTGAGACAGGACTACCTCAGTAATATAACAGGTATGAGACAGGACTACCTCAGTAATATAACAGGTATGAGACAGGTCTACCTCAGTAAGTAAGGCAGATATGAGACAGGACTACCTCAGTAAGTAAGGCAGATATGAGACAGGACTACCTCAGTAAGTAAGGCAGATATGAGACAGGACTACCTCAGTAAGTAAGGCAGATATGAGACAGGACTACCTCAGTAAGTAAGGCAGATATGAGACAGGACTACCTCAGTAAGTAAGGCAGATATGAGACAGGACTACCTCAGTAATATAACAGATATGAGACAGGACTACCTCAGTAAGTAAGGCAGATATGAGACAGGACCTCCTCAGTAATATAACAGACAGGACTACCTCAGTAAGTAAGGCAGATATGAGACAGGACTACCTCAGTAATATAACAGATATGAGACAGGACTACCTCAGTAAGTAAGGCAGATATGAGACAGGACTACCTCAGTAAGTAAGGCAGATATGAGACAGGACTACCTCAGTAATATAACAGACAGGACTACCTCAGTAAGTAAGGCAGATATGAGACAGGACTACCTCAGTAATATATCAGATATGAGACAGGACTACCTCAGTAAGTAAGGCAGATATGAGACAGGACTACCTCAGTAAGTAAGGCAGATATGAGACAGGACTACCTCAGTAATATAACAGGTATGAGACAGGTCTACCTCAGTAATATAACAGGTATGAGACAGGACTACCTCAGTAAGTAAGGCAGATATGAGACAGGACTACCTCAGTAAGTAAGGCAGATATGAGACAGGACTACCTCAGTAATATAACAGGTATGAGACAGGTCTACCTCAGTAATATAACAGATATGAGACAGGACTACCTCAGTAATATAACAGGTATGAGACAGGACTACCTCAGTAATATAACAGATATGAGACAGGACTACCTCAGTAAGTAAGGCAGATATGAGACAGGACTACCTCAGTAAGTAAGGCAGATATGAGACAGGACTACCTCAGTAAGTAAGGCAGATATGAGACAGGACTACCTCAGTAAGTAAGGCAGATATGAGACAGGACTACCTCAGTAAGTAAGGCAGATATGAGACAGGACTACCTCAGTAAGTAAGGCAGATATGAGACAGGACTACCTCAGTAAGTAAGGCAGATATGAGACAGGACTACCTCAGTAAGTAAGGCAGATATGAGACAGGACTACCTCAGTAAGTAAGGCAGATATGAGACAGGACTACCTCAGTAATATAACAGATATGAGACAGGACTACCTCAGTAAGTAAGGCAGATATGAGACAGGACTACCTCAGTAATATAACAGACAGGACTACCTCAGTAAGTAAGGCAGATATGAGAGAGGACTACCTCAGTAATATAACAGATATGAGACAGGACTACCTCAGTAAGTAAGGCAGATATGAGACAGGACTACCTCAGTAAGTAAGGCAGATATGAGACAGGACTACCTCAGTAAGTAAGGCAGATATGAGACAGGACTACCTCAGTAAGCAAGGCAGATATGAGACAGGACTACCTCAGTAATATAACAGACAGGACTACCTCAGTAAGTAAGGCAGATATGAGACAGGACTACCTCAGTAAGTAAGGCAGATATGAGACAGGACTACCTCAGTAATATAACAGACAGGACTACCTCAGTAAGTAAGGCAGATATGAGACAGGACTACCTCAGTAATATAACAGACAGGACTACCTCAGTAAGTAAGGCAGATATGAGACAGGACTACCTCAGTAATATAACAGACAGGACTACCTCAGTAAGTAAGGCAGATATGAGACAGGACTACCTCAGTAATATAACAGACAGGACTACCTCAGTAAGTAAGGCAGATATGAGACAGGACTACCTCAGTAATAAGACTTCACACACAGTCAGAATTTAACCCTTACCCTAACCCATCACACACACACACACACACACACACACACACACACACACACACACGCACGCACAATCATAATGTGTGTGTCTCTCATCTCATTACTGTGTGTTGGAGTTTCCATTCAGACGGACAGACGCGGACGGACAGACAGACAGACAGACAGACAGACAGACAGACAGACAGACAGACAGACAGACAGACAGACAGACAGACAGACAGACAGACAGACAGACAGACAGACAGACAGACACACAGACAGACAGACAGAGATACATACAGAAAGACAGACAGACAGACAGACAGACAGACAGACAGACAGACAGACAGACAGACAGACAGACAGAAAGACAGACAGACAGACAGACAGACAGACAGACACAAAGGAGCTCTGTTACTATGGAGATCCTTCTCCTACAGAGGAATCCTGACACGATGAGCAGAGAGGTGTGGAGGACATACTGGTGATTCTACTCTGATACCAGTGTGTTACACCCTGATCTGTTTCACCTGTCTTGTGCTGGTCTCCACCCCTCCACCAGGTGTCTCTGTTACTATGGAGATCCTTCTCCTACAGAGGAATTCTGACACGATGAGCAGAGAGGTGTGGAGGACATACTGGTGATTCTACTCTGAGACCAGTGTGTTACACCCTGATCTGTTTCACCTGTCTTGTGCTGGTCTCCACCCCCCTCCAGGTGTCTCCCATCTTCCCCATTATCCCCTGGGTATTTATACCTGTGTTCTCTGTTTGTCTGTTTCCAGTTCATTTTGTCCCGTCAAGGTTTGCCAGTGGTTTTCCAATGTCTGTTTATTGTTCTAGTCTCGCCGGTTGCAACCTTTTGCCTGTCTTGACCCTGAGCCTGCCTGCCATCTACATCTGCCAACTATTTACCTGGATTACAAACCCATGTCTGTCCAACTATTTACCTGGATTACTAACCCATGTCTGTCCAACTATTTACCTGGATTACTAACCCATGTCTGTCCAGCTATTTACCTTGATTACAAACCCATGTCTGTCCAGCTATTTACCTGGATTACAAACCCATGTCTGTCCAGCTATTTACCTGGATTACAAACTCATGTCTGTCCAGCTATTTACCTGGATTACTAACCCATGTCTGTCCAACTATTTACCTGGATTACTAACCCATGTCTGTCCAACTATTTACCTGGATTACTAACCCATGTCTGTCCAACTATTTACCTGGATTACTAACCCATGTCTGTCCAACTATTTACCTGGATTACTAACCCATGTCTGTCCAGCTATTTACCTGGATTACAAACCCATGTCTGTCCAACTATTTACCTGGATTACTAACCCATGTCTGTCCAACTATTTACCTGGATTACTAACCCATGTCTGTCCAACTATTTACCTGGATTACTAACCCATGTCTGTCCAACTATTTACCTGGATTACTAACCCATGTCTGTCCAGCTATTTACCTGGATTACTAACCCATGTCTGTCCAACTATTTACCTGGATTACAAACCCATGTCTGTCCAGCTATTTACCTGGATTACTAACCCATGTCTGTCCAGCTATTTACCTGGATTACTAACCCATGTCTGTCCAACTATTTACCTGGATTACAAACCCATGTCTGTCCAGCTATTTACCTGGATTACTAACCCATGTCCTCAACCTGCTTTCTGCCAGCAGCTGTCTATTCAATAAATCTCACCCTGAACCATCTGCCTCACGTGTCTCCATCTGGGTCTCACCCTGAACCATCTGCCTCACGTGTCTCCATCTGGGTCTCACCCTGAACCATCTGCCTCACGTGTCTCCATCTGGGTCTCACCCTGAACCATCTGCCTCACGTGTCTCCATCTGGGTCTCACCCTGAACCATCTGCCTCACGTGCCTCCATCTGGATCTCACCCTGAACCATCTGCCTCACGTGTCTCCATCTGGGTCTCACCCTGAACCATCTGTCTCACGTGCCTCCATCTGGGTCTCACCCTGAACCATCTGCCTCACGTGTCTCCATCTGGGTCTCACCCTGAACCATCTGCCTCACGTGTCTCCATCTGGGTCTCACCCTGAACCATCTGCCTCACGTGCCTCCATCTGGATCTCACCCTGAACCATCTGCCTCACGTGTCTCCACCTGGATCTCACCCTGAACCATCTGCCTCACGTGTGTCCATCTGGGTCTCACCCTGAGCCTTGATCCAGGAAGACTTGGGCAACACAGGGAGAGACAGCGAGAGGAAGTTGAGAGAAAGGAGAGATGCGGTGAGACATAACAAGAGGCAGGGGAGGAGAGAGATGTGGGGAGACAGGAAGACAAGCAAAGAAGAGAAGTACATTAAGAGATTTAGTGTGTGTGTGTGTGTGTGTGTGTGTGTGTGTGTGTGTGTGTGTGTGTGTGTGTGTGTGTGTGTGTGTGTGTGTGTGTGTGTGTGTGTGTGTGTGTGTGTGTGTGTGTGTGTGTGTGTGTGTGTGTGTGTGTGTGTGTGTGTGTGTGTGAGTGAGAGAGAGAGAGAGAGAGAGAGAGAGTCTGGAGTCATGGTGTCCCTGAATAGTGCTGAGTCCACACTACTGAGCCTCCCTGAACAGGCAGGCTGGAGAAACAATTAGACACAGCTTTAGTGACCGAATGTTCAGAGCTTTACACTGTAATGGTCACAGAATGTACAGAGCTTTACACTGTGATGGTGACATAATATAGTAGCAGTAGTAGTGTTAGCAGTAGTAGTACGTGAAGTAGCAGTAAATAGCAGAAGTATCAACAGTAGCAGTAGATACAGTGCCTTGCAAAAGTATTCACCCCCCCTGTTTTTCTATTTTGTTGCATTACAACCTGTAATTTAAATTGATTTTAATTTTATTTCATGTAATGGACATGCACAATGTAGTCCAAATTGGTGAAGTGAAGTGAAAAAAATTACTTGTTTAAAATATATATAGTATTCTTTTAAATGGAAAAGTGGTTTGTGCATATGTATTCACCCCCTTTGCTATGAAGCCCCTCAATAAGATCTGGTGCAACCAACTACCTTCAGAAGTCACATAATTAGTTAGGTAGCACAAGGTGGACTATTTGAGTGTCACATGATCTCAGTATATATACACCTGTTCTGAAAGCCCACAGAGTCTGCAACACCACCAAGCAAGAGGCACCATGAAGACCAAGGAGCTCTCCAAACAGGTCAGGGACAAAGTTGTGGAGAAGTACAGATCAGGTTTGGGTTATAAAAAAATATCTGAAACATTGAACATCCCACGGAGCACCATTCAATTCATTATTCAAAAAAATGTAAGAATATGGCACCACAAGAAACCTGCCAAGAGACGGCCGCCAACCAAAACTCATGGACCAGGCAAGGAGGGCATTAAAAGAAAGAGACCAAAGATAACAAAGAGAACAAAGATAACCCTAAAGGAGCTGCAAAGCTCCACAGCGGAGATTGGAGTATCTGTCCATAGGACCACCTTAAGTCGTGCACGGCACAGCTTTACGGAAGAGTGGCCAGATAAAGCCATTGCTGGTCGCCAAAAGGCATGTGGGAGATCTCCAAACATATGGAAGAAGGAACTCTAAACATCTTGAACATCTTGAACATCTTGGCCATGTTCTGTTATAATCTCCACCCGGCACAACCAGAAGAGGACTGGCCACCCCTCATAGCCTGGCTCCTCTCTAGGTTTCTTCCTGGGTTTTGGCCTTTCTAAGGAATGTTTCCTAGCCACCGTGCTTCTACACCTGCATTGCTTGCTGTTTAGGGTTTTAGGCTGGGTTTCTGTACAGCACTTTGAGATATCAGCTGATGTAAAAAGGGCTTTATAAATACATTTGATTTGATTTACTCTGGTCAGATGAGACTAAAGCTGAGCTTTTTGGCCATCAAGGAAAATGCTATGTCTGGGAGCAAACCCAACACCTCTCATCACCCTGAGAATACCATCCCCAGTGAACACCAAATATCCCAGTAGCTAGATGTGCCAAGCTTATAGAGACATACCCAAAGAGAATTGCAGCTATAATTGCTGCAAAAGGTGGCTCTACAAAGTATTGATTTGGGGGGAGTGAATAGTCACGCCCACTCAAGTTTTCTGTTTTTTCAACTTATTTCTTGTTTGTTTCACAATAAAAAATATGTTGCATTTTCAAAGGGGTAGGCATGTTGTGTAAATCAAATGATACAATCTCCCCAAAAATCTATTTTAATTCCAGGTTGTAAGGCAACAAAATAGGTAAAATGCCAAGGGGGTGAATACTTTCACAAGCCACTGTAATAGTAGAAGTAGAAGCAGTAGTAGTAGTAGCATCAGTAGTAGTAGTAGTAGTAGCAGCAGTAGTAGTTGTAGTAGTATCAGCAGTAGTAGTTGTAGAGGTTGCCTGTTCAACCTCTCTTTCATATCGTCTGAGATCCCCAAGGACTGGAAAGCTGCCGCAGTCATCCCCCTCTTCAAAGGGGGAGACACCCTGGACCCAAACTGTTACAGACCTATATCCATCCTGCCCTGCCTATCTAAGGTCTTCGAAAGCCAAGTCAACAAACAGGTCACTGACCATCTCGAATCCCACCGTACCTTCTCCGCTGTGCAATCTGGTTTCCGAGCCGGTCACGGGTGCACCTCAGCCACACTCAAGGTACTAAACGATATCATAACCGCCATCGATAAAAGACAGTACTGTGCAGCCGTCTTCATCGACCTTGTCAAGGCTTTCGACTCTGTCAATCCCCATATTCTTATCGGCAGACTCAGTAGCCTCGGTTTTTCGGATGACTGCCTTGCCTGGTTCACCAATTACTTTACAGACAGAGTTCAGTGTGTCAAATCGGAGGGCATGCTGTCCGGTCCTCTGGCAGTCTCTATGGGGGTGCCACAGGGTTCAATTCTCGGGCCGACTCTTTTCTCTGTATATATCAATGATGTTGCTCTTGCTGCGGGCGATTCCCTGATCCACCTCTACGCAGACGACACCATTCTATATACTTTCGGCCCGTCATTGGACACTGTGCTATCTAACCTCCAAACGAGCTTCAATGCCATACAACACTCCTTCCGTGGCCTCCAACTGCTCTTAAACGCTAGTAAAACCAAATGCATGCTTTTCAACCGATCGCTGCCTGCACCCGCATGCCCGACAAGCATCACCACCCTGGATGGTTCCGACCTTGAATATGTGGACATCTATAAGTACCTAGGTGTCTGGCTAGACTGCAAACTCTCCTTCTAGACTCATATCAAACATCTCCAATCGAAAATCAAATCAAGAGTCGGCTTTCTATTCCGCAACAAAGCCTCCTTCACTCACGCCGCCAAGCTTACCCTAGTAAAACTGACTATCCTACCGATCCTCGACTTTCGTTCCAGTACTCTGCTGCCTGTGACTGGAACGAATTGCAAAAATCGCTGAAGTTGGAGACTTTTATCTCCCTCACCAACTTCAAACATCAGCTATCTGAGCAGCTAACCGATCGATGCAGCTGTACATAGTCTATTGGTAAATAGCCCACCCATTTTCACCTACCTCATCCCCATACTGTTTTTATTTATTTACTTTTCTGCTCTTTTGCACACCAATATCTCTACCTGTACATGACCATCTGATCATTTATCACTCCAGTGTTAATCTGCAAAATTGTAATTATTCGCCTACCTCCTCATGCCTTTTGCACACATTGTATATAGACTCCCCCTTTTTTTTCTACTGTGTTATTGACTTGTTAATTGTTTACTCCATGTGTAACTCTGTGTTGTCTGTTCACACTGCTATGCTTTATCTTGGCCAGGTCGCAGTTGCAAATGAGAACTTGTTCTCAACTGGCCTACCTGGTTAAATAAAGGTGTTCTCAACTAGCCTACCTGGTTAAATAAAGGTGTTCTCAACTAG
>NC_034194.2:46324994-46349994 GCF_002021735.2 Oncorhynchus kisutch
CTTACCCCTATCCCGTACCCTAACCCTAACCTTAAACCTAATTCTAACCTAGAAATAGCATTTGACCAACAAACTGTCCCCATTATTTTTTACTCTTCCTGTGGGGACATCTGGTCCCCACAAGTATATTTCAACACATCCACACACACACACACACACACACACACACACACACACACACACACACACACACACACACACACACACACATCAGTGATCTCTGATGTATGTAGAGGAGTATGAAGGGAGATGTGTTCATATAGAGCTTAATGTATAGTAACTACTGGTACATCTACCCAAACACCTAATGTGTAAATGAGAGCCTGAAACACTGTCTTGAATTAACAATGAACTGTAATTGGAGACAAAAACATTTCTTAGGCGTTTACACACTCGTTTCTGCTTTCACACATGCGTTCAGATGTGTCAACGTGTGAATGCGTGAATAAATGACAACTTCGGATGTCTTTTACTTTAGTTTATTTTTGATCGTTCTATAGGCCAGGGCAATCCAGCTACGACTCTCAGGAACACCTACCGTCTCTTTCCCTTTCTGATGCAAGGACTCGTAGAAGGGAGGGGAACAAAATTGACGGAGGGAAATTAATTCAGCGTTCTTCAGCCAGACAGGAACTTGGCATGACCTGATTTGACATTATTTAGTGAGATACTTCGTTTAAAAAAAAATAATAAATACAAATAAAAATAAAATGTGATTGCAACACCTCGACTCACATCGGTTGATTCTCCACTTCTTTCCTAATTACCTTTAGGAACATTTCATTTTAAGTGCTTTATCGGTGGTTGTGCGTTGCTTTTTATTCAGTTCTTTTGAAGAATAATCGCATAAGGAAAATAATATAGCTACTATAATATATAGTTGAATAGCTACTATAATATATAGTTGAATAACTACTATAATATATAGTTGAATAGCTAATATAATATATAGTTGAATAACTACTATAATATATAGTTGAATAGCTACTATAATATATAGCTACTATAATATATAGTTGAATAACTACTATAATATATAGTTGAATAGCTAATATAATATATAGCTACTATAATATATAGTTGAATAGCTACTATAATATATAGCTACTATAATATATAGTTGAATAACTACTATAATATATAGTTGAATAGCTAATATAATATATAGTTGAATAGCTACTATAATATATAGTTGAATAGCTACTATAATATATAGTTGAATAGCTACTATAATATATAGTTGAATAGCTACTATAATATATAGTTGAATAGCTACTATAATATATAGTTGAATAGCTACTATAATATATAGCTAATATAATATATAGTTGAATAGCTACTATAATATATAGCTACTATAATATATAGTTGAATAGCTACTATAATATATAGTTGAATAGCTAATATAATATATAGTTGAATAGCTATTATTGAATAGCTACTATATATATAGTTGAATAGCTACTATAATATATAGTTGAATAGCTACTATAATATATAGTTGAATAGCTACTATAATATATAGTTGAATAGCTACTATAATATATAGTTGAATAGCTACTATAATATATAGTTGAATAGCTACTATAATATATAGTTGAATAGCTACTATAATATATAGTTGAATAGCTACTATAATATATAGTTGAATAGCTACTATAATATATAGTTGAATAGCTACTATAATATATAGTTTGATAGCTACTATAATATATAGTTGAATAGCTAATATAATATATAGTTGAATAGCTACTATAATATATAGTTGAATAGCTACTATAATATATAGTTGAATAGCTACTATAATATATAGTTGAATAGCTACTATAATATATAGTTGAATAGCTACTATAATATATAGTTGAATAGCTACTATAATATATAGTTGAATAGCTACTATAATATATAGTTGAATAGCTACTATAATATATAGTTGAATAGCTACTATAATATATAGTTGAATAGCTACTATAATATATAGTTGAATAGCTAATATAATATATAGTTGAATAGTATATAATATATAGTTGAATAGCTACTATAATATATTAGTTGAATAGCTACTATAATATATAGTTGAATAGCTACTATAATATATAGTTGAATAGCTAATATAATATATAGTTGAATAGCTACTATAATATATAGTTGATAGCTACTATAATATATAGTTGAATAGCTACTATAATATATAGTTGAATAGCTACTATAATATATAGTTGAATAGCTACTAATAATATATAGTTGAATAGCTAATATAATATATAGCTATATAAATATATAACTACTATAATATATAGTTGAATAGCTACTATAATATAGTTGAATAGCTACTATAATATATAGTTGAATAGCCTACTATAATATATAGTTGAATAGCTACTATAATATATAGTTGAATAGCTACTATAATATTAGTTGAATAGCTACTATAATATATAGTTGAATAGCTACTATAATATATAGCTACTATAATATATAGTTGAATAGCTATATAATATATAGTTGAATAGCTAATATAATATATAGTTGAATAGCTACTATAATATATAGTTGAATAGCTACTATAATATATAGTTGAATAGCTACTATAATATATAGTTGAATAGCTACTATAATATATAGCTACTATAATATATAGTTGAATAGCTAATATAATATATAGTTGAATAGCTAATATAATATATAGTTGAATAGCTAATATAATATATAGTTGAATAGCTACTATAATATATAGTTGAATAGCTACTATAATATATAGCTACTATAATATATAGTTGAATAGTAATATAATATATAGCTACTATAATATATAGTTGAATAGCTACTATAATATATAGTTGAATAGCTACTATAATATATAGGCTACTATAATATATAGTTGAATAGCTACTATAATATATAGTTGAATAGCTAATATAATATATAGCTACTATAATATATAGTTGAATAGCTACTATAATATATAGTTGAATAGCTACTATAATATATAGCTACTATAATATATAGTTGAATAGCTACTATAATATATAGCTACTATAATATATAGTTGAATAGCTACTATAATATATAGTTGAATAGCTACTATAATATATAGTTGAATAGTTAATATAATATATAGTTGAATAGCTACTATAATATATAGTTGAAATAGCTACTATAATATATAGTTGAATAGCTACTATAATATATAGTTGAATAGCTACTATAATATATAGTTGATAGCTACTATAATATATAGTTGAATAGCTACTATAATATATAGTTGAATAGCTACTATAATATATAGTTGAATAGTTAATATAATATATAGTTGAATAGCTACTATAATATATAGTTGAATAGCTACTATAATATATAGTTGAATAGCTACTATAATATATAGTTGAATAGCTAATATAATATATAGTTGAATAGCTATATAATATATAGTTGAATAGCTAATATAATATATAGCTAATATAATATATAACTACTATAATATATAGTTGAATAGCTACTATAATATATAGTTGAATAGCTACTATAATATATAGTTGAATAGCTAATATAATATATAGCTAATATAATATATAGTTGAATAGCTACTATAATATATAGTTGAATAGCTACTATAATATATAGTTGAATAGCTAATATAATATATAGCTACTATAATATATAGTTGAATAGCTAATATAATATATAGCTACTATAATATATAGTTGAATAGCTAATATAATATATAGTTGAATAGCTACTATAATATATAGTTGAATAGCTACTATAATATATAGTTGAATAGCTAATATAATATATAGTTGAATAGCTACTATAATATATAGCTAATATAATATATAACTACTATAATATATAACTACTATAATATATAACTACTATAATATATAGCTAATATAATATATAACTACTATAATATATAGCTACTATAATATATAACTACTATAATATATACTACTATAATATATAGCTATATAATATATAACTACTATAATATATAGCTACTTATATATATAGCTAATATAATATATAGCTAATATAATATATAACTACTATAATATATAACTACTATAATATATAGCTAATATAATATATAACTACTATAATATATAGCTACTATAATATATAGCTAATATAATATATAACTACTATAATAATTAGTTGAATAGCTAATATAATATATAGTTGAATAACTGTTCTGTCACATTATTCACACATCAGTCTGATCAACTTCATCGTTCATCTCCTCTCCCCCAATTTGAGCCACGTGTGTGTGTGTGTGTGTGTGTGTGTGTGTATGTGTGTGTGTGTGTGTGTGCTAGGCGTTCTGATAATATAATATATAGTTGAATAGCTACTATAATATATAGTTGAATAACTACTATAATATATAGTTGAATAGCTACTATAATATATAGTTGAATAGCTACTATAATATATGCTACTATAATATATAGTTGAATAGCTAATATAATATATAGTTGAATAGCTACTATAATATATAGTTGAATAGCTACTATAATATAGTTGAATAGCTACTATAATATATAGTTGAATAGCTACTATAATATATAGTTGAATAGCTACTATAATATATAGTTGAATAGCTACTATAATATATAGCTAATATAATATATAGTTGAATAGCTACTATAATATATAGTTGAATAGCTACTATAAATATATAGTTGAATAGCTACTATAATATATAGTTGAATAGCTAATATAATATATAGTTGAATAGCTACTATAATATATAGTTGAATAGCTAATTATAATATATAGTTGAATAGCTAATATAATATATAGTTGAATAGCTACTATAATATATAGTTGAATAGCTAATATAATATATAGTTGAATAGCTTACTATAATATATAGTTGAATAGCTACTATAATATATAGTTGAATAGCTACTATAATATATAGTTGAATAGCTACTATAATATATAGTTGACATAGCTACTATAATATATAGTTGAATAGCTAATATAATATATAGCTAATATAATATTAACTACTATAATATATAGTTGAATAGCTACTATAATATAAGTTGAATAGCTACTATAATATATAGTTAATAGCTACTATAATATATAGTTGAATAGCTACTATAATATATAGTTGAATAGCTACTATAATATATAGTTGAATAGCTACTATAATATATAGTTGAATAGCTACTATAATATATAGCTACTATAATATATAGTTGAAAGCTAATATAATATATAGTTGAATAGCTAATTAATATATAGTTGAATAGCTACTATAATATATAGTTGAATAGCTACTATAACTATATAGTTGAATAGCTACTATAATTATTAGTTGAATAGCATCTATAATATATAGCTACTATAATATATAGTTGAATGCTAAATATAATATATAGTTGAATAGCTAATAATATATAGTTGAATAGCTAATATATATATTAGTGATAGCTACTATAATATATAGTTGAATAGCTACTATATATATAGTGAAATAAGTCTACTATATAATATATAGCTACTATAATATATAGTTGAATAGCTAATTATAATTATATAAGCTACTATAATATAGTAGATACTATATAATATATAGTTGAATAGCTACTATAATATAGCTACCTTAAATATATAGTTTAATAAGCTACTATAATATATAGTTGAATAGCTAATATAATATATAGCTACTATAATATATAGTTGAATAGCTACTATAATATATAGTTGAATAGCTACTATAATATATAGCTACTATAATATATAGTTGAATAGCTACTATAATATATAGCTACTATAATATATAGTTGAATAGCTACTATAATATATAGTTGAATAGCTACTATAATATATAGTTGAATAGTTAATATAATATATAGTTGAATAGCTACTATAATATATAGTTGAATAGCTACTATAATATATAGTTGAATAGCTACTATAATATAAGTTGATAGCTACTATAATATATAGTTGAATAGCTACTATAATATTAGTTGAATAGCTACTATAATATATAGTTGAATAGCTACTATAATATATAGTTGAATAGTTAATATAATATATAGTTGAATAGCTACTATATATATAGTTGAATAGCTACTATAATATATAGTTGAATAGCTACTATAATATATAGTTGAATAGCTAATATAATATATAGTTGAATAGCTAATATAATATATAGTTGAATAGCTAATATAATATATAGCTAATATAATATATAACTACTATAATATATAGTTGAATAGCTACTTAATATATAGTTTGAATAGCTACTATAATATATAGTTGAATAGCTAATATAATATATAGCTAATATAATATATAGTTGAATAGCTACTATAATATATAGTTGAATAGCTACTATAATATATAGTTGAATAGCCTAATATAATATATAGCTACTATAATATATAGTTGAATAGCTAATATAATATATAGCTACTATAATATATAGTTGAATAGCTACTATAATATATAGTTGAATAGTACTATAATATATAGTTGAATAGCTACTATAATATATAGTTGAATAGCTAATATAATATATAGTTGAATAGCTACATAATATATAGCTAATATAATATATAACTACTATAATATATAACTACTATAATATATAACTACTATAATATATAGCTAATATAATATATAACTACTATAATATATAGCTACTATAATTAATAACTACTATAATATATAACTACTATAATATATAGCTAATATAATATATAACTACTATAATATATAGCTACTATAATATATAGCTAATATAACTATATAGCTAATATAATATATAACTACTATAATATATAACTACTATAATATATAGCTAATATAATATATAACTACTATAATATATAGCTACTATAATATATAGCTAATATAATATATAACTACTATAATATATAGTTGAATAGCTAATATAATATATAGTTGAATAACTGTTTCTGTCACATTATTCACAATCAGTCTGATCAACTTCATCGTTCATCTCCTCTCCCCCAATTTGAGCCACGTGGTGTGTGTGGTGTTGTGTGTGTGTGTGTATGTGTGTGTGTGTGTGTGTGCTAGCGTTCTGATAATATAATATATAGTTGAATAGCTACTATAATATATAGTTGAATAACTACTTAAATATAGTTGAATAGCTACTATAATATATAGTTGAATAGCTACTATAATATATAGCTAATAAATATAGTTGAATAGCTAATATAATATATAGTGAATAGCTACTATATATATAGTTGAATAGCTACTATAATATATAGTTGAATAGCTACTATAATATATAGTTGAATAGCTACTATAATATATAGTTGAATAGCTACTATATATATAGTTGAATAGCTACTATAATATATAGCTAATATAATATATAGTTGAATAGCTAATATATAATATATAGTTTGAGATAGCTACTATAATATATAGTTGAATAGCTACTATAATATATAGTTGAATAGCTAATATAATATATAGTTGAATAGCTACTATAATATATAGTTGAATAGCTACTATAATATATAGTTGAATAGCTACTATAATATATAGTTGAATAGCTACTATAATATATAGCTACTATAATATATAGCTACTATAATATATAGTTGAATAGCTACTATAATATATAGTTGAATAGCTACTATAATATATAGTTGAATAGCTACTATAATATATAGTTGAATAGCTAATATAATATATAGTTGAATAGCTACTATAATATATAGTTGAATAGCTACTATAATATATAGTTGAATAGCTACTATAATATATAGCTAATATAATATATAGTTGAATAGCTACTATAATATATAGTTGAATAGCTACTATAATATATAGTTGAATAGCTACTATAATATATAGTTGAATAGCTAATATAATATATAGTTGAATAGCTACTATAATATATAGTTGAATAGCTAATATAATATATAGTTGAATAGCTACTATAATATATAGTTGAATAGCTACTATAATATATAGCTACTATAATATATAGTTGAATAGTTAATATAATATATAGTTGAATAGTTAATATCATATATAGTTGAATAGCTACTATAATATATAGTTGAATAGCTACTATAATATATAGTTGAATAGCTACTATAATATATAGTTGAATAGCTACTATAATATATAGTTGAATAGCTACTATAATATATAGCTAATATAATATATAGTTGAATAGCTACTATAATATATAGTTGAATAGTTAATATAATATATAGCTACTATAATATATAGTTGAATAGCTACTATAATATATAGTTGAATAGCTACTATAATATATAGTTGAATAGCTACTATAATATATAGCTAATATAATATATAGTTGAATAGCTACTATAATATATAGTTGAATAGTTAATATAATATATAGCTAATATAATATATAGTTGAATAGTTAATATAATATATAGCTAATATAATATATAGTTGAATAGCTAATATAATATATAGTTGAATAGCTAATATAATATATAGTTGAATAGCTACTATAATATATAGTTGAATAGTTAATATAATATATAGCTAATATAATATATAGCTACTATAATATATAGTTGAATAGTTAATATAATATATAGCTACTATAATATATAGTTGAATAGCTACTATAATATATAGTTGAATAGTTAATATAATATATAGCTACTATAATATATAGTTGAATAGCTAATATAATATATAGTTGAATAGCTACTATAATATATAGCTACTATAATATATAGTTGAATAGCTAATATAATATATAGTTGAATAGCTACTATAATATATAGCTACTATAATATATAGTTGAATAGTTAATATAATATATAGCTAATATAATATATAGCTACTATAATATATAGTTGAATAGCTACTATAATATATAGTTGAATAGTTAATATAATATATAGCTACTATAATATATAGTTGAATAGTTAATATAATATATAGTTGAATAGCTAATATAATATATAGCTACTATAATATATAGTTGAATAGCTACTATAATATATAGTTGAATAGCTAATATAATATATAGCTAATATAATATATAGTTGAATAGCTACTATAATATATAGTTGAATAGCTAATATAATATATAGTTGAATAGCTAATATAATATATAGCTACTATAATATATAGTTGAATAGCTAATATAATATATAGTTGAATAGCTAATATAATATATAGCTACTATAATATATAGTTGAATAGCTACTATAATATATAGTTGAATAGCTAATATAATATATAGCTACTATAATATATAGTTGAATAGCTAATATAATATATAGCTAATATAATATATAGTTGAATAGCTAATATAATATATAGTTGAATAGCTACTATAATATATAGCTAATATAATATATAGTTGAATAGCTACTATAATATATAGTTGAATAGCTACTATAATATATAGTTGAATAGCTACTATAATATATAGTTGAATAGCTACTATAATATATAGTTGAATAGCTAATATAATATATAGTTGAATAGCTACTATAATATATAGTTGAATAGCTACTATAATATATAGTTGAATAGTTAATATAATATATAGTTGAATAGCTACTATAATATATAGTTGAATAGCTACTATAATATATAGCTACTATAATATATAGTTGAATAGCTAATATAATATATAGCTAATATAATATATAGTTGAATAGCTACTATAATATATAGCTACTATAATATATAGTTGAATAGCTACTATAATATATAGCTACTATAATATATAGTTGAATAGCTACTATAATATATAGTTGAATAACTACTATAATATATAGTTGAATAGTTAATATAATATATAGTTGAATAACTACTATAATATATAGTTGAATAGCTACTATAATATATAGTTGAATAGCTACTATAATATATAGCTACTATAATATATAGTTGAATAGCTACTATAATATATAGCTACTATAATATATAGTTGAATAGTTAATATAATATATAGTTGAATAGCTACTATAATATATAGTTGAATAGCTACTATAATATATAGCTACTATAATATATAGTTGAATAGCTAATATAATATATAGCTAATATAATATATAGTTGAATAGCTACTATAATATATAGCTACTATAATATATAGTTGAATAGCTAATATAATATATAGCTACTATAATATATAGTTGAATAGCTAATATAATATATAGTTGAATAGCTACTATAATATATAGTTGAATAGCTAATATAATATATAGTTGAATAGCTACTATAATATATAGTTGAATAGCTAATATAATATATAGTTGAATAGCTACTATAATATATAGTTGAATAGCTACTATAATATATAGTTGAATAGCTACTATAATATATAGTTGAATAGCTAATATAATATATAGTTGAATAGCTACTATAATATATAGTTGAATAGCTACTATAATATATAGTTGAATAGCTACTATAATATATAGTTGAATAGCTACTATAATATATAGTTGAATAGCTACTATAATATATAGTTGAATAGCTACTATAATATATAGTTGAATAGCTACTATAATATATAGTTGAATAGCTACTATAATATATAGTTGAATAGCTACTATAATATATAGTTGAATAGCTACTATAATATATAGTTGAATAGCTAATATAATATATAGCTAATATAATATATAGTTGAATAGCTAATATAATATATAGCTACTATAATATATAGTTGAATAGCTACTATAATATATAGTTGAATAGCTACTATAATATATAGTTGAATAGCTACTATAATATATAGTTGAATAGCTACTATAATATATAGTTGAATAGCTACTATAATATATAGTTGAATAGCTACTATAATATATAGCTAATATAATATATAGTTGAATAGCTAATATAATATATAGTTGAATAGCTACTATAATATATAGTTGAATAGCTACTATAATATATAGTTGAATAGCTACTATAATATATAGTTGAATAGCTACTATAATATATAGTTGAATAGCTACTATAATATATAGTTGAATAGCTACTATAATATATAGTTGAATAGCTACTATAATATATAGCTAATATAATATATAGTTGAATAGCTACTATAATATATAGCTAATATAATATATAGTTGAATAGCTAATATAATATATAGTTGAATAGCTACTATAATATATAGTTGAATAGCTACTATAATATATAGTTGAATAGCTACTATAATATATAGTTGAATAGCTACTATAATATATAGTTGAATAGCTACTATAATATATAGTTGAATAGCTACTATATATATATAGTTGAATAGCTACTATAATATATAGTTGAATAGCTACTATAATATATAGTTGAATAGCTACTATAATATATAGTTGAATAGCTACTATAATATATAGTTGAATAGCTACTATAATATATAGTTGAATAGCTACTATAATATATAGTTGAATAGCTACTATAATATATAGTTGAATAGCTACTATAATATATAGTTGAATAGCTACTATAATATATAGTTGAATAGCTACTATAATATATAGTTGAATAGCTACTATAATATATAGTTGAATAGCTACTATAATATATAGTTGAATAGCTACTATAATATATAGTTGAATAGCTAATATAATATATAGCTACTATAATATATAGTTGAATAGCTACTATAATATATAGCTACTATAATATATAGTTGAATAGCTACTATAATATATAGTTGAATAGCTACTATAATATATAGTTGAATAGCTACTATAATATATAGTTGAATAGCTACTATAATATATAGTTGAATAGCTACTATAATATATAGTTGAATAGCTACTATAATATATAGTTGAATAGCTACTATAATATATAGTTGAATAGCTACTATAATATATAGTTGAATAGCTACTATAATATATAGCTAATATAATATATAGTTGAATAGCTACTATAATATATAGTTGAATAGCTACTATAATATATAGTTGAATAGCCACTATAATATATAGCTACTATAATATATAGTTGAATAGCTACTATAATATATAGTTGAATAGCTACTATAATATATAGTTGAATAGCTACTATAATATATAGTTGAATAGCCACTATAATATATAGCTAATATAATATATAGTTGAATAGCTACTATAATATATAGCTAATATAATATATAGTTGAATAGCTACTATAATATATAGCTAATATAATATATAGTTGAATAGCTACTATATATATAGCTGAAATAGCTACTATAATATATAGTGAATAGCCTACTATAATATATAGTGAATAGCTACATAATATATAGCTAATATAATATATAGTTGAATAGCTAATATAATATATAGTTGAATAGCCACTATAATATATAGTTGAATAGCTACTATAATATATAGTTGAATAGCTAATATAATATATAGTTGAATAGCTACTATAATATATAGTTGAATAGCTACTATAATATATAGTTGAATAGCTACTATAATATATAGCTACTATAATATATAGCTACTATAATATATAGTTGAATAGCTACTATAATATATAGTTGAATAGCTACTATAATATATAGTTGAATAGCTACTATAATATATAGTTGAATAGCTAATATAATATATAGTTGAATAACTACTATAATATATAGCTAATATAATATATAGTTGAATAGCTAATATAATATATAGCTACTATAATATATAGTTGAATAGCTACTATAATATATAGTTGAATAGCTAATATAATATATAGTTGAATAGCTACTATAATATATAGTTGAATAGCTACTATAATATATAGTTGAATAGCTACTATAATATATAGTTGAAATAGCTAATATAATATATAGTTGAATAGCTAATATAATATATAGTTGAATAACTACTATAATATATAGTTGAATAGCTACCTATAATATATTAGTTGAATAGCTACTATAATTATAGTTGAATAGCTACTATCAATAATAGTTGAATAGCTACTAATATATAGTTGAATAGCTACTATAATATATAGTTGAATAGACTACTATAATATATTAGTTGAATAGCTTACTATAATATATAAGCTTGAATAGCTACCTAATAACTATATAGTGAATAGCTACTATAATATATAGTTGAATAGCTACTATAATATATAGTTTGAATAGACTACTATAATCATATAGTTGAATAGCTACTTATAATATATAGTTGAATAGCTACTATACATATATAGTTTGAATAGCTACTATAATATATAGTTGAATAGCTTACTATATAAATATAGTTGAATAGCTTACTATAACTATATTAGTTTGACAATAAGATACTATAAGTATATAGTTGTACTACTATACTATAAGTGAATAGCTAATATAATATATAGCTACTATAATATTATAGTTTGTAATAGCTACTATCAATATATAGGCTGAAGCTATCAATATTATAGTTGAATTAGCTACTACTAATATATTAGTTTGAATACTAGCTTACTCCAATATATAGCTTGAATAGCTACTATAATATTATTAGTTGAATAGGCTACTATAATTACATATAGTTGAATAGCTACTATAATATATAGTTGAATAGCTACTATAATATATAGTTGAATAGCTACTATAATATATAGTTGAATAGCTACTATAATATATAGTTGAATAGCTACTATAATATATAGTTGAATAGCTACTATAATATATAGTTGAATAGCTACTATAATATATAGCTAATATAATATATAGTTGAATAGCTACTATAATATATAGTTGAATAGCTACTATAATATATAGTTGAATAGCTACTATAATATATAGTTGAATAGCCACTATAATATATGCTTACTATAATATATAGTTGAATAGCTACTATAATATATAGTGAATAGCTACTTATAATATATAGCTTGAATAGCTACTATAATATATAGTTGAATAGCCACTATATATATAGCTAATATAATATATAGTTGAATAGATACTATAATATATAGCTAATATAATATAGTTGAATAGCTACTATATATATAGCTAATATAATATATAGTTGACATAGCTAATATAATATATAGTTGAATAGCTACTATAATATATAGTTGAATAGCTACTATAATATAATATATAGTTTGAATAGCTACTATAATATATAGTTGAATAGCTACTATAATATATAGTTGAATAGCTACTATAATATATAGCTACTATAATATATAGCTACTATAATATATAGTTGAATAGCTACTATAATTATATAGTTGAATAGCTACTATAATATATAGTTGAATAGCTACTATAATATATAGTTGAATAGCTAATATAATATATAGTTGAATAACTACTATAATATATAGCTAATATAATATATAGTTGAATAGCTACTATAATATATAGCTACTATAATATATAGCTACTATAATATATAGTTGAATAGCTACTATAATATATAGTTGAATAGCTACTATAATATATAGCTAATATAATATATAGTTGAATAGCCTACTATAATATATAGTGAATGCTACTATAATATATAGTTGAATAGCTAATATAATATATAGTTGAATAGCTACTATAATATATAGTTGAATAGCTACTATATATATATGTTGAATAGCTACTATAATATATAGCTACTATAATATATAGCTACTATAATATATAGTTGAATAGCTACTATAATATATAGTTGAATAGCTACTATAATATATAGTGAATAGCTACTATAATATATAGTTGAATAGCTAATATAATATATAGTTGAATAACTACTATAATATATAGCTAATATAATATATAGCTACTATAATATATAGTTGAATAGCTACTATAATATATAGTTGAATAGCTAATATAATATATAGTTGAATAGCTACTATAATATATAGTTGAATAGCTACTATAATATATGTTGAATAGCTACTATAATATATAGTTGAATAGCTACTATAATATATAGTTGAATAGCTACTATAATATATAGTTGAATAGCTAATATAATATATAGTTGAATAGCTAATATAATATAAGTTGAATAACTACTATAATATATAGTTGAATAAGCTACTATAATTATATAGTTGAATAGCTACTATAATATATAGTTGAATAGCTACTATAATATATAGTGAATAACTACTATAATATATAGTTGAATAACTACTATAATATATAGTTGAATAGCCACTATAATATATAGCTAATATAATATATAGTTGAATAGCTAATATAATATATAGTTGAATAACTACTATAATATATAGTTGAATAGCTACTATAATATATAGTTGAATAGCTACTATAATATATAGTTGAATAGCTACTATAATATATAGTTGAATAACTACTATAATATATAGTTGAATAGCTACTATAATATATAGTTGAATAGCCACTATAATATATAGTTGAATAGCCACTATAATATATAGCTAATATAATATATAGTTGAATAGCTAATATAATATATAGCTACTATAATATATAGTTGAATAGCTACTATAATATAGTGAATACTAATAGTTGAATAGCTACTATAATATATAGTTGAATAGCTACTATAATATATAGTTGAATAGCTACTATAATATATAGTTGAATAGCTACTTATAATACTACTAACTACTATAATATATAGCTACTATAATATATAGCTAATATAATATATAACTACTATAATATATAGTTGAATAGCTAATATAATATATAGTTGAATAACTGTTCTGTCACATTATTCACACATCAGTCTTGATCAACTTCATCGTTCATCTCCTCTCCCCAATTTGAGCCACGTGTGTGTGTGTGTGTGTGTGTGTGTGTGTATGTGTGTGTGTGTGTGTGTGCTAGGCGTTCTGATAATATAATAATAAGTCTTTAATTATATATATTAAAGGCATTTAAACTTGTTTTAGTTAGAATGGGATTTCATGGAGTCTGGGGTAAATTACAGGATATCATGGAGTCTGGGGTAAATTACATTAGAATGGGATTTCATGGAGTCTGGGGTAAATTACATTAGAATGGGATTTCATGGACTCTGGGATAAATTACATTAGAATGGGATTTCATGGACTCTGGGATAAATTACAGGATTTCATGGAGTCTGGGGTAGATTACATTAGAATGGGATTTCATGGAGTCTTAGTGAATGGAAGAAAGCACAATCAATCAATCAATAATTTAATACTCCTGGCAAATATATTAATCTTTCACTTACAATCTATCTATCATTCTAATTTGCGATTAAAAAGGTTCACAATTCATGTAAGACATCACAGCACAGCTACTGTAATACTGTATATGGCACAGATAAATCAACTGTTGGTGGTGAACAGAGACAGGTGTGTCCAACCTGCCTGGAGGATTCAGATCTGTGATTTAAGAGCTGTTGGAAACATCACGTGGCTGACTGGTTGTGTGACTGGCTGATTCATGTGACTGGCTGATTCATGTGAATCAGATGAATCAGAGAGTCAGACAGGCAGTCAGACAGGCAGTCAGATGAGTCAGACAGTCAGACAGGCAGTCAGATGAGTCAGACAGGCAGTCAGATGAATCAGACAGTCAGACAGGCAGTCAGATGAATCAGACAGTCAGTCAGATGAATCAGACAGTCAGACAGGCAGTCAGATGAATCAGACAGTCAGACAGGCAGTCAGATGAATCAGACAGTCAGACAGGCAGTCAGATGAATCAGACAGTCAGACAGGCAGTCAGATGAGTCAGACAGGGAGTCAGATGAATCAGACAGTCAGACAGGGAGTCAGATGAATCAGACAGTCAGACAGGCAGTCGGATGAGTCAGACAGTCAGACAGGCAGTCAGATGAATCGGACAGTCAGTCAGATGAATCAGACAGTCAGACAGGCAGTCAGATGAGTCAGACAGGCAGTCAGATGAATCAGACAGTCAGACAGGCAGTCAGATGAGTCAGACAGGGAGAGATGAATCAGACAGTCAGACAGGCAGTCAGATGAATCAGCCAGTCACATGAATTAGACAGTCAGCCAGTCAGTCTGGTAGAGCATAGTGGAACAGCCAGTAAAAGAACAGAAACTGTCAGTAAAAGCTGGGAATTAGTGAATGAGGTGTCTCTCATTGATGTTTATATACATTATATATAGAGCTCTGACAGCGGACATGTTGTTACTGTCAGGAGTCAAGAACAATGAAAAACCTCACATGCCTCTGTGGGGGTGACTTGCAGAGAGTGGAGGAGGAAAAGGAGAGACTGAGCATGGAGAGGGGAAGGGAGGAGGAGAGGAGAGACTGAGCATGGAGAGAGGAGAGGGAGGAGGAGAGGAGAGACTGAGCATGGAGAGGGGAGAGGGAGGAGGAGAGACTGAGCATGGAGAGAGGAGAGGGAGGAGGAGAGGAGAGACTGAGCATGGAGAGGGGAGAGGGAGGAGGAGAGGAGAGACTGAGCATGGAGAGGGGAGAGGGAGGAGGAGAGGAGAGACTTGAGCATGGAGAGAGGAGAGGGAGGAGGAGAGGAGAGACTGAGCATGGAGAGAGGAGAGGGAGGAGGAGAGGAGAGACTGAGCATGGAGAGGGGAGAGGGGAGGAGGAGAGAGACTGAGCATGGAGAGAGGAGAGGGAGGAGGAGAGACTGAGCATGGAGAGGGGGGGAGAGGGAGGAGGAGAGGAGAGACTGAGCATGGAGAGTGGAGAGGGAGGAGGAGAGGAGAGACTGAGCATGGAGAGGGGAGAGGGAGGAGGAGAGAGAGACTGAGCATGGAGAGGGGAGAGGGGAGGAGGAGAGACTGAGCATGGAGAGGGAGAGGGAGGAGGAGAGACTGAGCATGGAGAGAGGAGAGGGAGGAGGAGAGGAGAGACTGAGCATGGAGAGAGGAGAGGGAGGAGGAGAGGAGAGACTGAGCATGGAGAGAGGGGGGGAGGAGGAGAATAGAGACTGAAGCATGGAGAGGGGGGGGAGGGGGAGGAGGAGAGGAGATACTGAGCATGGAGAGAGGGGGGGAGGGAGGAGGAGAGGAGAGACTGAGCATGGAGAGGGGAGGGGAGGAGGAGAGGAGAGACTGAGCATGGAGAGGGGAGGGGAGGAGGAGAGGAGAGACTGAGCATGGAGAGAGGAGAGGGAGGAGGAGAGGAGAGACTGAGCATGGAGAGGGGTGGGGAGGAGGAGGGAGAGACTGAGCATGGAGAGGGGAGAGGGAGGAGGAGAGGAGAGACTGAGCATGGAGAGAGGAGAGGAGGAGGAGGAGGAGAGACTGAGCATGGAGAGAAGGAGAGGGAGGAGGAGAGGAGAGACTGAGCATGGAGAGGGGGAGAGGAGGAGGAGAGACTGAGCATGAGAGAGGAGAGGGAGGAGGAGAGACTGAGCATGGAGAGGGGGGGAGAGGGGAGAGGGAGGAGGAGAGGAGAGACTGAGCATGGAGAGTGGAGAGGGAGGAGGAGAGGAGAGACTGAGCATGGAGAGGGGAGAGGGAGGAGGAGAGGAGAGAGACTGAGCATGGAGAGGGGAGAGGGAGGAGGAGAGGAGAGACTGAGCATGGAGAGGGAGAGGGAGGAGGAGAGACTGAGCATGGAGAGGGGAGAGGAGGATGAGAGACTGAGCATGGAGAGAGGAGAGGAGGAGGAGAGGAGAGAGACTGAGCATGGAGAGAGGAGAGGAGGAGGAGAGGAGAGACTGAGCATGGAGAGAGGAGAGGGAGGAGAGGAGAGACTGAGCATGGAGAGAGGGGGAGAGGAGAATAGAGACTGAGCATGGAGAGGGGGGGGAGAGGGAGGAGGAGGGGAGATACTGAGCATGGAGAGAGGGGGGGAGGGGAGGAGGGAGAGGAGAGACTGAGCATGGAGAGGGGAGGGGAGGAGGAGAGGAGAGACTGAGCATGGAGAGGGGAGGGGAGGAGGAGAGGAGGAGACTGAGCATGGAGAGAGGAGAGGGAGGAGGAGAGGAGAGACCTGAGCATGGAGAGGGGTGGGGAGAGGAGGAGAGGAGAGACTGAGCATGGAGAGGGGTGGGGAGGAGGAGAGTAGAGACTGAGCATGGAGAGGGGAGAGGGAGGAGGAGAGGAGAAACTGAGCATGGAGAGGGGGGAGAGGGAGGAGGAGAGGAGAAACTGAGCATGGAGAGGGGAAGGAGAGGGAGGAGGAGAGGAGAGACTGAGCATGGAGAGGGGGGGGAGAGGGGAGGAGGAGAGGAGAGACTGAGCATGGAGAGGGGAGAGGGAGGAGGAGAGGAGAGACTGAGCATGGAGAGGGGAGAGGGAGGAGGAGAGGAGAGACTGAGCATGGAGGAGAGGGGGGAGAGGGAGGAGGAGAGGAGAGACTAAGCATGGAGAGGGAGGGGAGGAGGGAGAGGAGAGGAGAGACTGAGCATGGAGAGGGGAGGGGAGGAGGAGAGACTAAGCATGGAGAGGGGAGGAGAGGAGGTAGAGGTGAGGAGAGGAGAGACTGAGCATGGAGAGGGGAGGGGGGAGAGGGAGAGGAGAGGAGAGACTGAGCATGGAGAGGGGATGGGAGGAGGGAGAGGAGAGGAGAGACTGAGCATGGAGAGGGGAGGGGAGGAGGGAGAGGAGAGGAGAGACTGAGCATGGCGAGGGGAGGGGAGGAGGAGAGGAGAGACTAAGCATGGAGAGGGGAGGAGAGGAGGGAGAGAGGAGAGGAGAGACTGAGCATGGAGAGGGGAGGGGGAGAGGGAGAGGAGAGGAGAGACTGAGCATGGAGAGGGGAGGGGAGGGGGAGAGGGAGAGGGAGAGGAGAGGAGAGACTGAGCATGGAGAGAGGGGGGAGAGGGAGGAGGAAAGGAGAGACTGAGCATGGAGAGAGGGAGGGGGAGGGGAAGCCAGGCCAGGGTACGCACAATAGCAGACTGGCTACCTGGTCCCTCACCCCCTCAAACCAGTCAATACCTGGTCCCTCACCCCCTCAAACCAGTCAATACCTGGTCCCTCACCCCCTCAAACCAGTCAATACCTGGTCCCTCACCCCCTCAAACCAGTCAATACCTGGTCCCTCACCCCCTCAGTATTCTCTGAGATTCTCCAACCCCTCAATCTCTGATGTCACAATATTCACTCACTCACTCACTCACTCACTCACTCACTCACTCACTCACTCACTCACTCACTCACTCATATACAGTGTTGTAACGATGTGCAAATAGTTAAAGTACAAAGGGAAAATAAATAAACAAAAATATGGGTTGTATTTACAATGGTGTTTGTTCTTCACTGGTTGCCCTTTTCTTGTGGTAACAGGTCACACATGTTGCTGCTGTGATGTCACACTGTGGTATTTCACCCAGTAGATATGGAAGTTTATCAAAATTGTAATTGTTTTCAAATTCTTTGTGGGTCTGTGTAATCTGAGGGAAATATGTATCTCTAATATGGTCATACATTTGGCAGGAGGTTAGGAAGTGCAGCTCAGTTTCCACCTCATTTTGTGGGCAGTGAGCACATAGCCTGTCTTCTCTTGAGAGCCATGTCTGCCTACGGCGGCCTTTCTCAATAGCAAGGCTATGCTCACTAAGCCTGTACATAGTCAAAGCTTTCCTTAATTTTGGGTCAGTCACAGTGGTCAGGTATTCTGCCACTGTGTACTCTCTGTTTAGGGACAAATAGCATTCTAATTTGTTCTTTTTTTTTGTTAATTCTTTCCAATGTGTCAAGTAATTATCTTTTTGTTTTCTCATGATTTGGTTGGGTCTAATTGTGCTGCTGTCCTGGGGCTCTGTGGGGTGTGTTTGTGTTTGTGAACAGAGCCCCAGGACCAGCTTGCTTAGGGGACTCTTCTCCAGGTTCATCTCTCTGTAGGTGTTGGCTTTGTTAAGGAAGGTTTGGGAATCACTTCCTTTTTAGGTGGTTGTAGAATTTAACGTCTCTTTTCTGGATTTTGATAACTAGGTATCGGCCTAATTCCTCTTTGCACACATTATTTGGTGTTCTACGTTGTACACGGAGGATATTTAGCAGAATTCACCATGCAGAGTTTCAATTTGGTGAATTCTTGGTGAATTCTTGGTTGATGAGCGGACCCCAGACCTCACAACCATAAAGGGCAATGGGTTCTATATCTTAGAGTATTTTTTTTTGACAGATCCTAATTGGGATGTCAGATTTGATGTTTCTTTTGATGGCATAGAAAACCCTTATTGCCTTGTCTCTCAGATCATTCACAGTTTTGTGGAAGTTACCTGTGGCGCTGATGTTTAGGCCGAGGTATGTATAGTTTGTGTGCTCTAGGACAACGGTGTCTAGATGGAATTTTAATTTACATTTTTTGGGGGGGGGAACACCAAAGACTGTGCAGAAGATATAGGTGCTGCTGTAGGCCCTCCTTGGTTGGGGACAGAAGCACCAGATCATCAGTAAACAGCAGACAATTGACTTCAGATTCTTGGCGTGGGTTCTCTCGCTCTGTCTCACTCTTTCTCTCTTCATCTCTCTCTACCTCCAACACCAGACTCAAAACTAAAGCAAAACCCCAGACCCTGACCAGAACACCAGAACCAGACTCAAACCAGACCCTGACCAGAACACCAGAACCACACTCAAACCAGACCCTGACCAGAACACCAGAACCAGACTCAAACCAGACCCTGACCAGAACACCAGAACCAGACTCAAACCAGACCCTGACCAGAACACCAGAACCAGACTCAAACCAGACCCTGACCAGAACACCAGAACCACACTCAAACCAGACCCTGACCAGAACACCAGAACCACACTCAAACCAGACCCTGACCAGAACACCAGAACCACACTCAAACCAGACCCTGACCAGAACACCAGAACCACACTCAAACCAGACCCTGACCAGAACACCAGAACCACACTCAAACCAGACCCTGACCAGAACACCAGAACCACACTCAAACCAGACCCTGACCAGAACACCAGAACCACACTCAAACCAGACCCCTGACCAGAACACCAGAACCACACTCAAACCAGACCCTGACCAGAACACCAGAACCACACTCAAACCAGACCCTGACCAGAACACCAGAACCACACTCAAACCAGACCCTGACCAGAACACCAGAACCACACTCAAACCAGACCCTGACCAGAACACCAGAACCACACTCAAACCAGACCCTGACCAGAACACCAGAACCACACTCAAACCAGACCCAGACTCAAACCAGACCCTGACCAGAACACCAGAACCACACTCAAACCAGACCCAGACTCAAACCAGACCCAGACTCAAACCAGACCCTGACCAGAACACCAGAACCACACTCAAACCAGACCCTGACCAGAACACCAGAACCACACTCAAACCAGACCCTGACCAGAACACCAGAACCACACTCAAACCAGACCCTGACCAGAACACCAGACCCAGACTCAAACCAGACCCTGACCAGAACACCAGAACCACACTCAAACCAGACCCAGACTCAAACCAGACCCAGACTCAAACCAGACCCTGACCAGAACACCAGAACCACACTCAAACCAGACCCAGACTCAAACCAGACCCTGACCAGAACACCAGAACCACACTCAAACCAGACCCTGACCAGAACACCAGAACCACACTCAAACCAGACCCAGACTCAAACCAGACCCTGACAAGAACACCAGAACCACACTCAAACCAGACCCTGACCAGAACACCAGAACCACACTCAAACCAGACCCTGACCAGAACACCAGAACCACACTCAAACCAGACCCTGACCAGAACACCAGAACCACACTCAAACCAGACCCTGACCAGAACACCAGAACCACACTCAAACCAGACCCTGACCAAAACACCAGAACCACACTCAAACCAGACCCTGACCAGAACACCAGAACCACACTCAAACCAGACCCTGACCAGAACACCAGAACCACACTCAAACCAGACCCTGACCAGAACACCAGACCCAGACTCAAACCAGACCCTGACCAGAACACCAGAACCACACTCAAACCAGACCCAGACTCAAACCAGACCCAGACTCAAACCAGACCCTGACCAGAACACCAGAACCACACTCAAATCAGACCCAGACTCAAACCAGACCCTGACCAGAACACCAGAACCACACTCAAACCAGACCCTGACCAGAACACCAGAACCACACTCAAACCAGACCCAGACTCAAACCAGACCCTGACCAGAACACCAGAACCACACTCAAACCAGACCCTGACCAGAACACCAGAACCACACTCAAACCAGACCCTGACCAGAACACCAGAACCACACTCAAACCAGACCCTGACCAGAACACCAGAACCACACTCAAACCAGACCCAGACTCAAACCAGACCCTGACCAGAACACCAGAACCACACTCAAACCAGACCCTGACCAGAACACCAGAACCAGACTCAAACCAGACCCTGACCAGAACACCAGAACCACACTCAAACCAGACCCTGACAGGGGGTACAGGGGGCACAGGGGGCACAGGAGGCACAGGAGGCACAGGGGGCACAGGGGGCACAGGGGGCACAGGAGACACAGGGGGTACAGGGGGCACAGGGGGCACAGGAGGCACAGGGGGCACAGGGGGCACAGGAGACACAGGGGGCACAGGGGGCACAGGAGACACAGGAGGCACAGGGGGCACAGGAGGCACAGGGGGCACAGGAGGTACAGGGGGCACAGGGGGCACAGGGGGCACAGGAGGCACAGGGGGCACAGGAGGCACAGGAGGCACAGGAGGCACAGGGGGCACAGGAGACACAGGGGGCACAGGAGACACAGGAGGCACAGGAGGCACAGGAGGCACAGGGGGCACAGGGGGCACAGGGGGCACAGGGGGCACAGGTGGCACAGGAGGCACAGGGGGCACAGGAGGCACAGGGGGCACAGGAGACACAGGAGGCACAGGAGACACAGGGGCACAGGGGGTACAGGGGGCACAGGGGGCACAGGGGACACAGGAGGCAGAGGAGGCACAGGAGGCACAGGGGGCACAGGAGACACAGGGGGCACAGGGGGTACAGGAGGCACAGGGGGTACAGGGGGCACATTAGACACAGGAGGCACAGGGGGCACAGGGGGCACAGGAGACACAGGGGGCACAGGAAACACAGGGGGCACAGGAGGCACAGGGGGCACAGGAGACACAGGGGGTACAGGGGGTACAGGGGGCACAGGAGACACAGGAGGCACAGGGGGCACAGGGGGCACAGGGGGCACGTTTGTTCTTGTTGTTTCTCTGTAACACGACGAGCCACCTAGCAGATTGCTTTAGTTAGCTAGCCTGTCTATCTGAGGTGGAATGCCTGCTGCCATTAGTCAAGTTAGAGTAGCTAGCCTGTAGCTAGCCTGTCTAGAAAATCAATAACATAAATGCTCGGAATAAGATTCACATTCCTTTCTATCTTTTTCCCCAGATTCCAGCAGAGATGAATAGTTAGCTAATATCACAGTATCATACAGCCAGTTAGCCTCTAGCTAATATCACAGTATCATACAACCAGTTAGCCTCTAGCTAATATCACTGTATCATACAACCAGTTAGCCTCTAGATAATATCACAGTACCATACAACCAGTTAGCCTCTAGCTAATATCACAGTATCATACAGCCAGTTAGCCTCTAGCTAATATCACAGTATCATACAACCAGTTAGCCTCTAGCTAATATCACAGTATCATACAACCAGTTAGCCTCTAGCTAATATCACAGTATCATACAACCAGTTAGCCTCTAGCTAATATCACAGTATCATACAACCAGTTAGCCTCTAGCTAATATCACAGTATCATACAACCAGTTAGCCTCTAGCTAACATCACTGTATCATACAACCAGTTAGCCTCTAGCTAATATCACTGTATCATACAACCAGTTAGCCTCTAGCTAATATCACTGTATCATACAACCAGTTAGCCTCTAGCTAATATCACTGTATGATACAACCAGTTAGCCTCTAGCTAATATCACTGTTTCATACAACCAGTTAGCCTCTAGCTAATATCACTGTATCATACAGCCAGTTAGCCTCTAGCTAATATCACTGTATCATACAGCCAGTTAGCCTCTAGCTAATATCACAGTACCATACAGCCAGTTAGCCTCTAGCTAATATCACTGAATCATACAGCTAGTTAGCCTCTAGCTAATATCACTGTATCATACA